>NC_089849.1:19585565-19885565 GCF_035609145.1 Eleutherodactylus coqui | reverse complement strand
CCAATGAACAGACAAGAAAAGGATTTTACGGTGAACAAAAAGAAACCCTGTTTTCTTGTATGTGTCATTGGGAGACACAAAGAAGACCTTGGGACATTCAAAAGCAGTCCCTATGGGTGGGCCAGAAATAGTTATGATGCGAACAGGGTACTACAGCCAGCAGAATCCTGCGACCGAAAGCAGCATCAGAAGATGCAAAAGTATGCTCCTCGTAAAATTTGGTGAACGTATGAAGCGAAGACCAGCTCACAGCATTGCAAACCTACAGAGCAAAAGCATTATGGGACACCACCCTGGATGTACCAAGTGCTCCAGTGGAATGGGCTGTGACCTGAAGGGGTGGAGTCCTGCCCTTGGCGCTGTAGGATTCCTTGTTTGCCGACCTGATCCAGTGGGTAACTGTAGACTTGGAGATTGCCAGACATCAACAGGAACCGTGATGAGGAACAGTGAATTAGTACAGAGGAAGGATTATGTAAGAGAGATTCGCAGTGCACGCAATAGCTCCAAAAAGTGAAGATTATGTTTCGAATTGTGATGATTCTGGACAGAAGGAAGGCAGAATGATGTCCTCATTGAGGTGGAAAGATGAAACCACTTTGGGGAGAAAGGATGGAACAGAGCAAAGCACCACCTTCTCCTCATACAGCACAAGAAAGGGGAGATCTACATGACAAGGCTGTGAGTTCAGAGACACAGCGGATCAAAGTGATGGCTAGCAGGAAGGTGATCTTCCAAGATAGAGTGAGATCTCATATGTGGGCTCATCATTTTAATGTACCCAAGATAAAGTTCAGGTTCGATAGTGCTGAAGGAAGGCGGTAAAGAGGAGCAGCATGTGCCACACCCTGAAGAAAGATACACACTGCAGATTTGGAAGCCAAGGGTCACTGAAAGACGACTGAAGGCGCGGAAACCTGACCTTTTCAAGGAGCTGAGGCTCAACCACATATCCACGCTTTCTTGGAAGAAAGAAAGAATACAGGGAATGGAGAAATGCATGAGCCTAAGGCGATGTTGCTTGCACCATCTGAAAAAGAACGTCCACACCATATGGTAGATGCAAGAGGAAGAGGGTTTCCTGACCTTGGGCATAGTCCGAGCAAATGCTCTTAGGACTGCAGATTCAACAACCATGCCATCAAACATACTATGTGTAAATGTGGGTGAACTGCTGTTCCCTGCTGCAGCAGATCCTCTTTGAGCTGAAGAGGCCGGAGTGTGTCAACCAGAAGAGTTACAAGGACCACATACCATGGTCGACGTGGCCAGTACGATGCTATGAGAATCATTGAAATGAACTCCATTTTGGTCTTCTTAAGGAGCTGCAGAAAGGATACAGCCGGAATGCATACAAGGAGGTGAACTGATTCCACAGTATTGCCACAGCTATGGTTTGTGGGTTGCAAGTCCGTGACACAAACATCAGGAGCTGACCGTTGAGTTGTCATCAAATCCATGTTTAGCACGCTGCATTTTGCGTATATGTCTGCAAACACTTCTTCATGTTGCGACCACTCTCTGAGGTCTACTCACTCCCTGCTAAGAAAGTCTGCCATCCAAGGTCCCACTCCCGAGATGTGAATGGCTAAGATGGCTGGAACGTGCGCTTCCAATCCACGTAGAATTTCAGCGGCCTTCATTAATACTATTGCGCTTCTTGTGCCGCCTTGATGGTTTGTGTATGTGACTGCTGTCACGTTGTCTGTTTGAATGCAGATCGGGTGGCTGTCCAGAATATGAGGACCTTCATAAATACTCAGGAAGCTGTCACTAGGCTGAACTGCAATGTGATGAATTGAAAATGGTTTGAGTGGATCGTAAAAAGAAAGAATTGCTGGTGTGACTGGCGTATCGCATTGTGGAGATAGGCATCTTTGATGTGTATCTATGACAGGGATTTGCCATGATCCATGGAAGCAATCACTGCTCTGAGAGGCTCCAAGCGAAAGGGACGTACCTTGACAAAACATTTCAGGAGTTTCAGATTTAGGACTGGGCAAACTGTTTCATTGTTTTTGGACACGACAAAAAAGTTGGAAGAAAGGCCGGTAAAATGTTTGTGAGATGGAACTTGCACGATGACTACCTGGTCGAGCAAGACTTGAAGTGCCCAAAAGTACTGGGAGGATCTGACCAGAATGGGTGGCGGAGAACTGCAAAAGCGATCTGGGTGACCAGGAAGAAAATCGATGGCGCATGCCGAGAGTCGTGGAAGTGAGCGAGCCACACATCTCTGAATAGTAGCACGCGGCCCCACACCTTGGATGATCAGGGTGGCAACCACCCTTAATGCGGATAATTTTACTGAGGAGGGCTTAGGTGCTTGCAGGCGGGGATGGCAGGAAGGGCATGGTTTGAAAGATGACGTGGGTCATTACAAATGCAGCAATACCAAAATTGTAGTGATTTTTTTTGAGTGTTTTTTCTTTTTTACATACTATGGGGGGAAAGGTGGGGTTTTGATGTTTTTTTTCTCTTACACTTTTTTCACTTTATATTTGTTAACCACGGGACCTGAATGTCACCATATTTGATCGGTGTTATAACATATTGAGATATTTCCGTGTAGCAGTGTATTGCATTGGTCTATGAGGCTCAGCCAGAGCTAGAGGCTGATCCTCACAGGCTATCATAGATGGCAGATTCTGAGGTGGTCTTCAAGCCTCTGGGTGCCATAGTACCCAACTGGACCCCTGTGATCACATCACAGGGTTCTGATGCACAACTGTAGCATGTTAAATGTTAAACAGCAGGAAACAGCAGTTTCTCCAATCCCCGCTGTTGAAGCAGGTGCCAAGCTGTCACTAGACAGTCGAGAGGGTTGTTGCCCCTGGCACAGGAGTCCAGTGCCAGGCTTCTTACGAAGCACCATAAAAGGTTGCATGCATCAGAATAAGGCCCCTCAATGACAGCTGTAAAATGGTGTATTGCTGGTTGTTAAGGGGTTAATGTTGTACTATACAATTTATGATGATCAGGAGGGACCTGGTGGATTTTCGGAATTGGGACCAACATAACAAAATGTTTAGGAAGCAAAAACCCCTCTTCAAGTAATTCAAAAATGGATAACTAACCTTCTACATTGTACACATCCACCTCACTTTCGGTAATACACGCCGTCTCCCACTGGTTATTCTGTGAAGTACACAATAGATTGTAGGTAATGTTTTGGACATGTCAGAGGCAATTATTGTGAGCTAATAAGTAAATATCCTACCTCACTGTCATTTGTAGAAACATAGAAAGAAATGCTTTGAGTTCCAATATTGAAATCAATCCAGAACTCTTCCAGCTTTTCGTCAGATGGTGTCTGGAACTAGGAAATCATAATATTCAACATGCAAGTCTACTGCTGGATCCAAATGACAAATCATTAGGGAACACTGGGGTAGATTTAATAATGTGACTGTAACTAGACTGCATGTTAAAATATGCCAAAATTTGGTGCATGCCTGGAGTGAATATCACATCAAGTTTGAGACCTATGCATGAAGCAAATGGACCAAAAGAAATCATCCACTGAACCTCACTCAGCAAGGGGGACATGGCTTATTAAAAAAGGCATGTGTCTTAGTGGGAAAATGGATGTGACCTAAATGTGGCAACGTGTGACAATATTCAGCTGCAAAATATTGGAGCAAACTACTGTAATCCAAAAGGTAGAATAACATTAAATAAAAGTATCTAAAGATGCGCAAAATGCATCAACCAGCACGAGTTCCTGAGAAAAATTTGGCAGATTTTAGACTGCTGGGTCTAAGTTTACACTGTGTATTAGACAGGATTTGTATCTGCTCCATGATCATAAAGTTTGCAGCTAATACAAATTAAGTTTACAGAAAGAGAATTATCATTTACACCTTTGTATACAAATCCCTCTGTACATATACGGTATGGTAGAGATTACGGAAGAATGTTTCTGAACTTTGCATCTTAAAATCCTGAACGATGATTGTTCAGTACTGAATGGGCGCTGAATGGCCGCTGTGTTAGGTGAATGGAGAGGGGCGGGGGAGAGCGAAGAGTGAAATCTCCTCCAGCTGCCCCACTGCAAGCCAACGATACTCGCTCCTGTGCAACAGCACGGGAACGAGTACATGCGAGGACGAGTGTCGGGCATAGTTTGCCCGACAGTCGTCCCGTGTAAATGGGGCTTTAGCCCCTCCTATAGCTATACCCCTCCTACAGACACCGAGCTAAATCAGTTGGTACATAAGCAGTAGGAGATAAGAAATAAAACACATAAAGTTGAGCAATACAGACCGTAACTAGAAAACAATAGCTCTAGGTAAAAAACGGGCCAAATTGAGGAAAGCTTTTTGAGAAAACACCACCAATGCTAACAAACAATAAACACCTGGGTGGGTTCAGTGTCCCCCATTGAACGTGACGAGAAAGGGATTTTACTGCAAGTAACAAATATCCTGTTTTCTTATCAGTGTCATTGGGGGACACAGGAGACCTTGGAACGTTCAAAACCAGTACCCAATGGGGTGGGGCAAAGAGAAAAAGATGGTGTGGTCAGCCTGTTTCCACTGCGCGCTAGTAAGCGACCGGTTCACCAACAGCTGCCAAGTAATGCTTTTGGTAGGACATAGAGATAATGAAGGCTGGCAAGCGTCTCTATCACCAGGAAGGCAGAAGAAGTTGTCAATCGTCAAGAAAGCACATGCAAATTTAGTAGGGTGGTACCAATGAGAGAGGGTGCTACACATGTCCTTTAACAGGTACACCCTGCTGAAAACAGATATGGACAGACTAGACGGCAGTAGGTACAGTCAGATCCATGCTTGCGAAGGGCGACTGAGTTGTGTAGTAGCTGGGGAAGAGACATAATCTACAAAGGAGCTAAAGAACACCTATGAGGAACGGTTAAAGGATCTGGGAATGTTTAGCTTGCAGAAGAGAAGGCTGAGAGGAGACACAGTACTCTGGATGCCGCTGACGTGGCTGAAGTGATGTTTTTTATTAATGCACGTTGCTGGATGATTAGGCAGGCCATTGGTGTAATCTGCTTCGAGTGGCTTACAGCAGAGAACAAACTATGTAGGTATGTTATCTGAAGCAAAGAAGAGTACCGAGAAGAACTTTAGAGGGCAATAGTCCACTTGGAGGGCGAATACGGCGAAGAGGAACGAAGTCCAGGATGCTCCTACTGTATATTCTATTGTTCATCCAGACGAGACGGCTCCTAGAAAGGAAGCGAGGTATTGAGGGCAGTATGAGGTAGTCTGAGGCTTAGGTGTCCATGGCTCGTATTTTGCATGGAATTTTTTTTCTAAACCTTGGAAAGCAGAAATATAGTGTGTTGACATTCACCACACTGCGAACGTTAGCAATCGTGCCTGGTGCCGGTCATGAAGATACATTAACTAATACTGGAGAACATGAGTTAGATATGTACTGACCATATGTAAGTATGCTTCCACCCACTGATTGCAAACACACCATAAAAAATTTGAGTATATAATGCAGCGGGATACAAAAATGCTTTATGGAAGGTGATGAGACAATCTGAGGCTGCTGCGATTGTAAAGGCATGTTACATATAGTCTAGCAAGAACACAGTTATGTCTCCTATGGATGGAAGTGCTATAGATCCCAGTAATACTATTACTTCTCTGTGTGAGGTGTAATGTGACTGCAAACCTCAAGGACAGAGAATAGTAGCAATATGACTGATTGATACTGTAATCATCACATAATGTTATACAAACTCCACTAGTAACATACGCAGCCTACTATTGGGTAGAGGGAAAAGAAGCGGCCTTACGGTTACGATCATTGCTTAAATAGATACAGAGCTGAGCTGTAGTACTGTTCTTGTCTTATAGCAGGTGACACTTGCGTACATGAAAGCAATGATGCCAGATTCTGATCAAGTCAAATACAGAGTCTAGCAGGAAGACATATGCACCTCTTATGGAGGAGGGTAATGAGGAGGCTTTACACTTCTAGGCACTGCATGAACCGCAGACCCTATCCAGAACAGGATTTCTGTTACTTACCGTTAAAATCCCTTTCTCGTCATGTTCATTGGGGGACACAGAAGAACTTCGGTATAGCTGCTGCCACTAGGAGGCAACACTAAGCAAAGAAAAACTTAGTCCCTCCTACCAGCTATATCCCTCCTGATGGCACTGATCTAAAACTCAGTTTGTATGCAAGTAGTAGGAGAGAACAGAACAACACCTGAAGTCGAGCCACAATAAAGATAGTAGGATAGTTCTAGAAAAAGAGTCAGGCCGGATTGAGGAGCGCCTTTGAGAAAGTGTCAGCGCCAATAAACTAAAACAACTGGGAGGGTTCTGTGTCCCCCAATGAACATGATGACAAAGGGATTTTATGGTAAGTAACAAAAACCCTGTTTTCTCGTCTATATCACTGGGAGACACAGAAGACCATGAGGTGTTCTAGAACAGTACCCAAGGGGGAAGGGACAAGAAAAGATCATGTAACTAGCCTATTGCTCGCAGTGGGTGCTAATAAATGACAGATCCATTAGCGGCTACAAGGAATACTTGTCATCCTTAATAGGACAAACAGATAATAAACATCCCAGTTACTAGTAAAGGCCCATTTACACGGAGCGATGATCGCTCAAGCAACAGTTTGAGTGACAGCTTTCAGTGATCATTTTGCTTAAACTATCAAATAGCTACTTAATAGCTTATTAGCGTGCAAATGAAGCCTTTAGCTGAAAGCAGGGCTCTTATCTGCATTCAGTTCCTTTCTTCTCCAGCAGGAAACCATGCTATCAGCACTACCCGTGGAGAACTGCTGATAAGGCTGAACAATGATTTTTAGGTTGGACTGTATTTAACGATCAGCTAGCAGTGCACGATGGCTGAGCATTTAGAAGCAACGATTATCGCTCAAACGATCGCTTTTTAGCAATTTTTGAGCGATCATTGCTCCGTGTACATGGGCCTTTAGGAAGTAATGGTCAATAGTCTAGAAAACACTTGCAGATTTGTAGGGGAGAGAGACTCGATCCCTAGAGGAGCAAGAAACAGGCGAGAAAAAACAAGATGAAAGTACTGTGTGCTTTGTAGTTTGTTACCACCAAGAGAAGGCAAACTACTGTCCTGAGTAAGCCGGTGAAGAGAAAACAAGTTCTGTATTGATCTCTCCAGGAAGCATGACGCCCGGAGTACCTGACCCTCCATCTGCCTGCTGTTGGATGCAAAAGCTAAGAAGGCTGTAACATGGCATTAAGCTCGGCACTGCATGGTGTGAGTGACATACAGCAGAGGACGATTTACGGAGGTCTGATGACTGACAAAAAAGAAAACTAAGATGATAATCAGAAGGCAGAATTCTTGGTACGAAATGGTCAACTTGGTTGAGTTGGCTATACCTGACGTGAACCCTGAACTGCTCTAATGTAACTTGGAGGAATAAAAAAGGTGGTAGGAGAGCCTGGAGGCCCAGAACACTGAAAAGCAGAGGTGCTGAATGCTGCCAGGTGAACTGCACAGCTGCGAGCTGTGGAACTGCAAGTTTGAGGACCCGGCAAACTGAAAATTGGCTTTCTTGCTATCCTTGCTAGGAAAAAGAATGGGGCAGTGGACTAGAGGAGGAGGAGTTATTGAAGCTTGACCCTCTCACTAGAAGCTTCCCCTATAGTCAGAAGAGGCGCGCTAAGGAGGAAGAGGAGAACCCTTCTGTGAGCACATGCACCGGTAATCCTGGAAGTTCAAAGCTGGACAAATTGGTGTACCACCGGTATTCACCTCCGGCTATAAGGAGCTAGCGAGGATGTCAAGGACACCATAGACATACACTTACTAAAGTCAATCACCTGCTCACTTCTAATGGCGATTAGCTGAGTGGTTACATGCCCTTGTGTAGGGACATCATTATTGCTCCAGCCAAGTGCGAAGCCCAACTGGGTCCCGGCACCAAAGCAATGGGAGCGGGTGAGAAGAGTATGGCTTCTTTTATGGTGGTACACCACTCCGAGAGGCTTTGAAAAAAAACGTGTTCCCGGATAACCCCTCAAGGCAAAGTAACTATAACCAAAAACAGTTTGCCCACTTACCTTGTGATTATCCAAATGAGCAGAGATGCAAGGATATGCAAACACTCTAAAAAATAAAATAGTTATAGGTAAGTAGCAAAAACTTTACTGCATACAGTAAGTGCAAAGAACTAGAATGTCAAATATGAAGATACACAGAGTTTGATTGTAGTGGAATACCTAGGGTAAGGGCGGCGTCAGACCGTATACGCAGTTGTACACGCTTCAGCACAGCGTATTTGAGCACTGAACTTGGTTGATGAGGTAGATTTGCATGCGTATCAGCGCATAGTACTGTACTTTTGCGCACAAACGGCCTGTTAAAATGCACGTGCGACTCGCCCCTTTTGTGATTTAAAAGGCTGTTTAGCCTAATGAAGTCCAGATGGGTTCTTTTTTTTTTTACGGAATTGCGCAGCATATTGCACATTTGAATGCATATTGGGTGCGCATTTGCACAACTCCCATAGACTTTTATAGGGCCCTTGGTGTACAAATATGTAGGAAAATAGAGCAAGTCCTATTTTTTTCCACGTGCGCATGCAAACTATGGAAATGAGAATGAACGTACTGAAATAAATGGATTGTATTGACTGCATATTGCGCTGGCAAATATTGCTTGCACAAATACGGTTGTCTGAAGGAACTCAAAGTATTGGACATTTACAATGCCGCTAATGATAATGATGATTAGTAGGTTTAACAAAACTATTCTTGATCATTGAGAAATCAGCTTTATCAGACACCATTGATCTTTTCAGGCCTTTAGTGCAGGTGTCAAACTTAAGGCCCACAGGAAGAAATCGGCTCTCCATGTCCTAGCGACGAGCTCCGGATGCAGAAGGACCAGTTCTCCACTGTCCCAGAGGATGCAGCCAGCACTTGGCAGAAGGGATGGTGCTAGCACAGGGAGCGGGTGCCATCTTGGATTCTGAGCTTTGGCGCACACCTCCACACTGCTCTGTTCAGCAACTCACAGGTGACAGCACAGCTCTGTAAGCCCTACCCGGCACCCTAACCACCCTCCAAGGTAGGAAGCTCGATGCTGAAGAGGTGGAACTGGAGAAACCCATTCATACTGCACAGAGCTCCATAGCCATGTTAAGGATTAGCTACATGTAGGACTCATGCAGACAGATGCAGTTTTGGTCCGTAAAATACGTTTCAGACTGAATTTTAATGCATTCACTGCATAGTTAGACCTTTTGCATTTTTTTTTGCACGCATATTCACTGCATTTTTCATGTGCACAAAAAAAGGTGCCATAGATTTATCCTGCCTTTATATGTAAATACACACTGAATATGCATGTATCATGCGTATTCATTGCATATTTACTGCTTCTTCACATGGGCGCATGCGCAACTACGCTCGCCGCTACGGAGCATAGTTGCATATGAACGAGGTTTTTTTTCTTTGAGTACCTACACCCCGTGCGATAGCGTACGAGTTTGAATAAAACAGCAGGTAGATAGGTCCTGTCCTATCCTATCCTAGTATTAACTACGTTAGAGAAAGATAGGGCAAGTCCTATCTTTTCCCGCCTGTGCTATTAAAGGATGAGAATACTGCTAATGAAAACGAAACCATTGAAATAGTCAATGGTCTTGCCCAGTTATTCAGCCATGATTATCACGGCCGCATAACGGGACTAAACCGCGCCTGTGTGAAGAAGTCCTTATGCAATCCCAATTACTTTAATGGGCACTTTTGGATTGTAGTACGGACCAAAATAGGACATGCTGCAATTTTTTTTTTTTTTTGACACACACATGAAAAATGCATGTCTGAATACCCCAATGCAAATCAATACTGTTTACGCTGTCCGTATTACGCATGCAATAGGAAGTGCAAACGCGCACATATGAATGAGCCCTTATAAACGTTCCTCTTCATGAAATCATAATGCTGATGTGATCTTTGGTGAAAATGAGACCGAGAACAACGCTTTGGAGAATAATCAAATGGTCACCTGGATTCAGACAAATTGTATATAATATTGTTGCATGTAACTCAGGATTGGGATTTATCATGTGATTTCATGCAGATGTCTTATGATAACAACCTCTTTTATGAATGAGCGCAGTCTGGCTCTCAGCTGTCTTCTGAAACCCTCGGTGATCAGCTGTAAATGCCGTATTACATATTGTATTACATTGTAGCTAATCAGATCTAATACTTTCTATTTTTTATGCCACAAGGAGTTTAGCTTCATCTTAGATACATATCAACAGAATAACAATTTGTTTTTAATATATAATGTTAATGACGCTGTTACCTTCGTTTATCGCCCCGCATGCCATTCACCAGATTAAGGAATTTTCTACAATCCTGAATAAATAGCAATTATAAACAATTAGCAAATAGTCCATAATACAAATTAGTTATGTTGTAACCCTGCATTCATACATACAGTTTCAAACTCGGCATCATTTATTTCCTTGAAAGCATTAGTGATGAAATCCATTGGAAACCACTGGCTTGCCAGCTCCCTCCGTTGAGACTTTGAGGTCATTTTGCACAAAGCTTCTATAATTGCCACTTGTAAATCAAAGTCTATAAAACATTTTGTCATACATCAGAGAATTACTTACATTTACTGCTACATAATTACACAGCAATCATCTCTTATCTCGTATTCACAAGAAACCTGTAGAAATTAGATGTAGGGTTGAGCGATTTGCCCTGATTCTCCCATGTGCCCAGTTTTCTGGCAGCTTTCCTTTCCTTCTCTAGTTTAAAAATCAGATTAATTTACCAAATGATGAACAATGTTGATAAAATTGTCACATCTTTAAATATTTGTAGAGATGTGCAGTTACTTTGTACACCAGCCAGTTAGTGGAGTGAGGTTGCAAGAAATATTCGGAATTTTAAAAAGTTGCATGCCACAAACATCTATAAAACCCTCCCTCCACTCAAACACCCCCTTTTGTATACCCTTTCGAAAAGTGGAGTAAGATATGGAGCAACTGTACATTTCGAAGTGAATTTTGCAACAGTTTAGTTGTCTGCTTCACAACATTAGTAATATACTTGATGTACGCGGAATGACCCCTTTATTACAGACAGCTGCCCTTTCATGACTGAAGCTTCCCTGCACGGAAAGCATCAGCATAAAATCAT
Source organism: Eleutherodactylus coqui (assembly GCF_035609145.1). Taxonomy (NCBI): domain Eukaryota; kingdom Metazoa; phylum Chordata; class Amphibia; order Anura; family Eleutherodactylidae; genus Eleutherodactylus; species Eleutherodactylus coqui. The sequence continues at coordinate 19,874,413 of NC_089849.1, read as the reverse complement.
GTGACATGCTTTAATGGGAATCCACATTAGATGGGAAAATCCAAAGATCTGAGCAACTTCCAACGAGGTCTGGTCATCAGTACTAGACTAGCCGGGCCAGGATGTGACTGCCAACCGTTTGGAGAGTATGCAGAAAATGGCGCGATTGTGGAAAACATCCAGCAAAAAGGGATGTTGATGAAAACAAATCATCAAAAAATGGGTCAGAGGAGAATGTCAGGACTGTTCTGCACAGTCAAGTACACTGCTGCTGATTACAACGCTGGCGCTCCAACTAACGTGTCCAAACACACAACTTGTTGTTGCTTAGCACACATTGGTTATAACAGCGGATGACTAGTTCCAGCACCATTGTGTCTAAAGCTACATTCATATGAGCGTGAATCTCGCGGGAGTTTTGTGCATTGCGAGGCGCACAAAACTCACACAAATCTGAACGCAATTCTTTTAAACAGAGTCATACAAATGAGCGATGCTGTGAGGTTAAAAAAATTGCTGCATGTCCTACTTTTTTGAGTCCCTCCCATTGTTTTCAATGGGACAGTGAAACACTTCGCTTGGCAATCCGACGTGTGTGAAACAAGTTCCAGAGGATCGGAATTTCAGAGAAGTGATGCGGGCCATTTTTGCATGAAAAACACCTCACATCCGTGGGTAAAATGCACATTGACAAGCGTTGTATAGGGCCGGGTTCCCCCCCCGATAACACGCAAACCCACGTCAAAGTAGCCTAGGAAAAACAGAAATGTGAGACTCCAGTGGGCAAACAAGAGCAACGATTGGATCACTTTTCAGTGCAAAAACTCGGTGGATTTGGAGTAATGGTATGGGGAATGGGTTTTTGACACAACCTGGGACCTCTGAAATCTGTGAATGGAAGCCATAACAAATTGCTGCAGTTTCTAAAGCCAAAGGAGTTCTAAGGCACTATTAGATGGGGGTCTTTAATAAAGTGTCAATTCAGTGTATACATTTGTGTGTGTATATATGTTACTATAACAATGTGAAGATATAAAAGAACAAATTAACCTTACCTCCTGCCTCTAAGATGTGTTTACCCATAGCTGACCTGCAAAGTAGAGAGTTGTTAATTTTGCTAAAACAGTGTGATGGATTTATTTTCATGATATCATCTGTGTAAATATAGTGCCATCTTTGGGGGCAACATAATTTAATGGATTTGCTTGTAAGTAAGCCAGCTAGTACAGACCGATAAAATGAGTGGCAAGTGGAAGGTTGGGGGTTAGTGGGGTCTGTATAATAGATTTCCATATTATTTATCAATGCTAAATATTCAGAGTAATGGCCATAACCATACAAATAGATCACAAAATGACTTGCCTAGCCAACTATACAATATATACAGAGGTTATACATGGCTTCCTATAAACTTACATAGCAGCTATCATCTCTTTAGTGAGGATCAATCTTTTCCTGGCTTCTCGAGGGATTGTGTCCAGCATCTGATTCAGCTTCCGCACGACCTATGAGAAAGCAAGATTCCCAAATAGCACAGTATTTTACTGAAGAAATAGGACAGGACTGGTAATGGTTCTATCTACAGATATCTGGTCAGCGTCAGGAGTGTTACAGGTTCCTCTGAAAAAAGCAACAAAAGACCGCAGCACTCACTTAATCCCCGCAGCAATTTCTTCCTTGGGGAGGAGACCAACTATCAAGACTCTGTATTGGTCAAAAAAATGCAAAGCCAACTTCGGGGCTATGGACGTATGCCCCTTCAACATTCCATAAATAGCAGCAGAGAAGTGGCAGCATAAATAGATGCAAGAAAAATCCTTAATTAAAGGAACATCTTTATTGTTTCATAGTTAAAACAAGGCCTTGCTTTAACTATGAAACAATAAAGAGGTTCCTTTAATTAAGGATTTTTCTTGCATCTATTTATGCTGCCACTTCTCTGCTGCTATTTAAGGAGTGTTACAGGTAACATAGTCACATGGTTAGGATGAAAAAAGACATACATTCAGTTCAGCCCATTACCCCCATAACCCACAATGTTGATCCAGAAGAAGGCAAAAAAGCCCAGTCAGGTAGAAGCCAATTTTCCTCATTTAAGCAAAAAAAATTCCTTCCCAACTCAAAAACTGGCAATCACAATAATCCCTGGATCACCGACACTTCTGAAATAATCAGTGATAGAACATGCAATATTGTAACTTTCAAAAAAGGCATCCAGCCCTTCTTATACTCTTTTATCAAATTTGCCATCACCACGTCGTTAGGAAGAGAGTTCCATAGTCTCACTACTCTTACAGTAAAGAACCCCCTACTATGTTGGTGTAGAAACCTTCTTTCCTCAAGACGTAGAGGGCGCCCCCTTGTTACCGTCCTGGGTATAGATAATGGGAGAGATCTCTGTATTGTCCCCTGATATATTTATACACAGTTATTAGGTCGCTCCTCAGCCGTCTTTTTTCTGAATTAAATAACCCCAATGTTGATAACCTCTCTGGGTATTGTATTCCGCCAATTCCGTTTACTGCTCTTTGTGGAAAAGTATGCTGATCGGCTCTCCTCCCAAGAAGAAATACTAAACAGTGTATCATGTAAGGCTGTATTCACATCATGAACATTTTCAATGCCTGTGCTGGGAAAGATCCAGCCACATATAGTAAACTCAGCAATAGACTCTGATTACCCCCAACAGAGGCCAAAAAGACCACATGAGGTGGTGTGTGCTGGCATACTGTACTTTCTATACAGAGGGCTGCCGAAAAAAAAACATTGAACCACGAGGTATACATTTTAACATTGTGGCATTTGTTGGATGGATACAGATATAGCAAACATTAACTTGACACTTTATGCAATAAATGCAGATGTGCAGCAAAGTTTAACTTGTGTTGAAGGGTCACTCTGGTGAAAACATATTTTACCATTCCTGCCCCCCTTCACCTCATTGCCCATCACACTCCGAAGGTCTTCTTTGTGCATTGCAGGTACTTCCATACACTGCAGCCCCCTGTCTGATGTTTAGCAGGCACCATCTTTAGAGTGAGATTTTAAAATTTCAGTTTCAAATCTATCCCATGATGCATCAGCTGAGCCTATTTTTTGCCTGCAGGGAGGACAGTTTAATTATTACCTTTTATATTCCCCTAAATAAGCTACATACCATGAGTACTGTGAGGAGGATGAACTGTGATCTCCTCTATTATTCTTGTGATCACCACCTGCTGTGATAGGAATGTCTGTGTTCCCCTCTAGGCTGTTTCTGGGGTAGATCCATGTAACAGCATCACAGAAGCTGAGAAATTGACTAATTTCAGACAGCATAACCCAAATAGATTGAGCTGGTCAGAACTGAGATCACATGACCATCTGAGCAAAAGAGGCTGGGAGCTTCAGAAAGAATTGAATAAGTAACTAAACAAGGTAACAATAACTCACTAATAGATACTGTCGAAAAGCTACATAATAAATAATTAAAACCCTTGATTTACACTAGAAGTTTGTTGCATTACATATTTAATGTGTTAAAGGGGTTTTTCAAGTTGTACCATTTCTGTACAACTAGCCCCCAACAACATATACTCAGCTCTCCGGGTCCTGTCCCTTCCCCGGCCTAGTTTCGGGATGTCGCAAGCGCTATAGCCAATAACAAAGCTTGGCATCCGATCACTGAACTCTGTTATTGGCTGCAGTGCTTGTGAAGTCATGCAAACCGGGCAGGACTGCAGCCTGTACACAAACAGAAGCGTGAAGGTCCGAGCAGCACCATGGGACCCAGCGGGACCAGGGAGAGGTATATGCCTATTCGTTAATTTATTACTTTGTTAGGGTGGAAAGGGGGGGTGTACAGAAATGGTACAACTTAGAGAACCCCTTGAAGTATTAAGTTAAAGCCAGTTAAAGTCGTTACATCAATATGTTAGGCGATACTCCGATTTACCACGCTAGCATGATGTGAATAAAGGTTTGTGCACGGCTACAGGGCTCAGCAACGCAAGAGCTCAACAGTAATAACATATTCTTCATCCACTGATTACACATTCGATCTTTTAAGTCCAGCAACAAGTCCGTAACTATAAACTGCTCATGTTGTAGCATTACTAATCTCTAAGCCATTACCTCTTGTTTGATAAATATACTGATTGAAGTGTCCCCCACCAGGCAGCACATTCTTAAAAGGAAATTTTCAAGTATTTTTATGTTACCTGCACAAAAATTTTAAAGTGTGAATTTTAATAGAGAAATGAAAACAATGGGGAAAATTTACTAAGCACGGCATTTCCGTCGCCGGGTTTAGTATTACTAGATTGACCCGATGTTCGCTACACAAACATAAAATGTTTCAAAAGTGGTTGTTGTGAACATCTAAATCTGCTCAGTTAGGTGATTATTTAGAGCGTCACTTTGTATTTGGAGCAGATATCCAATATAATAAAGCCTACAGGTCTCTCTCTGTTTGTCTCGCATTCTGTCTGCTTCTTTCTCTCTCTCTCCGTCTGTTTGTCTCTCTCTGTCTGCTTGTCTCTCTATCTGTCTCTTTCGTTGTCTGTCTCTCTCTGTTTGTTTCTGTCTCTCTCTCTCTTTATGTATCGCTTTCTCTTTTGTTCTCTTCCTGTCACTGTTTGTCTCTTGCTCTCTCTCTTTGTCTATCGCTCTCCCTCTCTCTATCGCTCTCATTCTGTCTGTCGCTCTCGTTCTGTCTGTTCTCGTTCTGTCTGTCGCTGTATTGCTATCTCTCCCTATATCGCTCTCACATTGTCTATCACCGTCTCTCTACTCTCTCTGTTTCTCTATCGCTATCTGTCTCTCTTTCTATTTCTCTATCACTCTCTATCTGTTTCTCTGTCACTCTGTTTGTCTATCGCTCTCTTTGTCTGCCTCTCTATTGCTCTGTCTGCCACTGTCTCTCTATTGCTCTCTGTCTTTCTCACTATCCATCTCTCTTTCTGTCTATCGCTCTCTCTCCATCTGTGTTTCTGTCTCTCTTTCGATCTCTGTCTCTATCGTTTTCTCTCATTGTTTCCATCGTTCACTCTGTCTCTATTGCTCTCTCACTCTGTCTCTCTATCACTCTCTCTCTATCCCTCTTGGTTGGGCAGTGTATTGGGCAGCTTAGCAGCGTATGCTGTGTTGCTTAGCAATGCTTCACTCATTCCAGTGCATGCCTGAAGCACAGCAGCGCCGCCCATAGACTTAACATTGTAACTTTCACCCCGCCTGACAGCTCCCTGAATGTATTAAACTCACATTTGATGCTTTTACAGCACCGGTGAGCGTGTGTGTCATCTAAATTCACTAACATCATACACCAAAGTTCAAGCAAAGGGGTCAAAGTGCGGTGCAGGAAAAAGCATGTAGGCTTATTTATATTAGATTTCCTCCAGCGTACGCCTCTTCATGTATTAAGCGCATCCTCGGAGGCACAATGTGCCTTCATTGAGGTGTACACCTGGTTCTGACCAGTCGTGCATTTCTGGCATAATTTATGTCAATTTCTGGCATAAATAATACATGAATATCTCAGTATGGGGAGGTCATGCCCCCTCCCAACAAGCCACACCCACTTCCCCCCAAAGTAGCAAAGCCGGAGAAAAAGACTGAGAAGTTGCAAAAGGTTTGCGCAAGCAGCCCTTGCACCAAATTTTGCGTCTTTTTTACGTGAGTTTTACTAGCATAGAGCCTTCTTAAATGTTACCCTAGGATTACCTGTATGTGAGTGACTTACCATCACTATTCTGGTCATGCACAGCCTGTAAAACATGCAAAGAAATGGTTAACTAACATTTACTGTCTGGTACTATGTAATTATTTTTTCCCAATTTTCAATCCAATGTTGTATCAGTTGTTAGTTGGTTTAATACACTGAAAAGCCACTGTATTAGAAACCCCCATCTAGCAACACGTTGGACCTCCTTTGGCTATCAGTCCCCATCATGGCATACAGTAGATTCAACTAGGTGTTGAAAATATTCAGCAGGAATATCGGCCCTGCGCACAGGAAGCTTCTTGTAGTTGTCGCAAATTAGATGGAGGTGCTGACATGTTCTGACCAGCTGACAGAAAGGGGGCATCGATTCATGCTGCTTGAGCCAAATTCTGACCACCTCCCATTTCAACAGAAATCTGGAGTCATCTGACCAGGAGACGTTTTTCCGCTGGTCAGTGATCCACTTTTTGCGCTCTTTTGCCCCCTGGAGTCTTTCCTTTCTGTTTCTCTTAAATACAATGGCGCTGGAACTGGTCATCTGCTGTTATAGCCCATCCATGCTAAGGAACAGCAAGCTGTGCATTCAGACAAGTTATTTAAAACACCAGCATTGTATTTGGCTACAATTTGACAGACTCTGCAGCAGCTGTTTATCAGGATGATTCTTGACATCCTTCTCTGACCCCTTTATGTGATAACTTGTATTCATTCCCAGAATCCCCTTTTGCTGGATGTTTTTTCCTCGATCATTCTTGGTATATTCTCCACACCGCTATACGAGAAAACCCCACAAGATTAGCAGTGAAATGCTGGCCTTAGCTAGTCTAGCGCTGATGACCGTTGGAAATCGCTTAGATTGCTGGATTTTACCATTTAATGTTGGTTCACACTGAAACTGATTCACAAAAAACTTGGCCTGAGATTCTCTGCTGCACTCTGGTGTAATGGCTCTAAAGTCCATACAGTAAAGTGCCAATCATGAAAGAGCCGGGGGCTCTAATAAAGTGACCATTTATTGCAGAATATCATCCAGATGCAAACAAAGCACCTGTTGCAGACGACATGTGAGGACGATGATTATTACAGTATCTAAACAAAAAAGTTTAAGAAACTGACATTACTAATTTTGCTCTAATGAAAACAAAGATCTGGTACCGTGTTAGCCAGTAGAGCAAAATGTGATTGTTCTCAGCAAGAGAAACAAGACTACGTCGTTTCTCTTGCCGAGAACAATCTAATTTTGCTCTGTATTGTTGGATTTCTTTAGCCAGTCATCAGCCATAACATCGCATTTTTTTCTCCCCAATGCATCTGCTGCTTTTTGTCTGTGCAGAATTATAAATATTCGCAGTGCAATTAGCGAAAAGTAATATTGAATGACTGATCAGGGATGCGGCTGATGACTTTTACATCCTGGATGTCAGAGATAGAGCACAACAGCTCAGTTTTTCTGTCAGGGGTCTTACCAGGCAGATAATAATAAAGATGACATTAGTGTGGTGTAAGTAAACTTACCATGACAACATCAAAGTAGTCTTCAGTCAGAGTGAGCAAAGCTGTATTCTTCGCATTTCCAGCATTTATCAGAATATTTCGGATCCTTTCATACCACGGTACCATGTGAAGAACAACAAGAGATTTGATCATTATGAAACTATAAGGGACCTTTCCCACGGGACTGAATAGGCCGCAGGACGCACCACAAGCCACAGTAAATTCCACACCAAAATCCGCAGGCTAGCTGCGGATTTTAATGCGGAATTGAGAATGCCTTAAAACCTGCCTGCAATTCCACATCAAAATCTGCAGTTACACCTGCAGATTTTGGGGTGAAATTCTGCAGCTGCAGATTTGGTTGCATCCTGCGGCGAAATTCAATCCTGCGTGAAAGGTCCCAAAGGTTATTTTAGAGATTGTAAGATGTAGCAAAGTTTAACTTAACTGTGATAACTTGCTGCTAAAATTAGGATTTTTGGTATAACTTAGCGTAAACTCACTTTCTTGTCACGTTCATTGGGGGTCACAGCAAAGACCTTGGGTATAGTTATTGCTACTAGGAGGTGACACTAAGCAGAAAGTATTAACTCCTCCTACTAGCTACACCCCTCCTGCAGGCAACAAGCTAATCAGCTTTGTATGCAAGCAGTGGGAACAGCCCAGTAGGAGTACAACATAACAATAGATTAACAATATGCAACAAGCATGAATCACTATTGTATATACAGTGTTTCCCCAATAACAAGTCCTACTCTGATTTTCGGAGGGGCTTGAAATATAAGCCCTCCCTAGAAACAAGCCCTAGCTACAATACATGCAAAAAAAGCAATACTCACTTAGGAAACTATAAAAACATTACTCACTGTTCAGGCCCCTCGCGCTGCGCTGCGGCGCTGCTGCAGGCTTCCGCGTAGTCCTGAACGCTGACAGAGCATTTCTTCATGAACCAATCAGAGCAAGCAATTGCACTGATTGGTTCATTGAGCGCCGCATCAGCCAATCAGAAACGGCGCTCGATTAACTAATAACAGGCATTCAAGGTCGTCAACGAAACAATCAGACCAATTGCTTGCTGGAGGTGGGGTATTCAAGCCCCACTACCAGGAAGAAATGCTCTGTTGGCGTTGAGGAGTACACGGAAGTATGCAGCAGCGACGGAGATCAGCACGAGGGACCCGAACGTCGGTTTCTAGGTGAGTATTATTTGACACCCCCTGAAAATAAGACACTGTGCCTCTTTTGGGGCAAAAATTAATTTAAGGCAGTGTCTTATTTTCGGGGAAACATGGTATATTAAAGCCATATGGAACCACAGAAATACAAACGTTCAAACAAGAAAAACATGGTAACCACAAAATAGGTGGGTGCTGTGTCCCCCAATGAACGTGACGAGAAAGTGATTTTACGGTAAGTTACACCAAAAATCCTGATTTCTCGTCCGTATAATTGGGGGACATAGCGAAGACCTTGGGACATTCTAGAGCAGTCCCACAAAAAAAAGGTTGGCTTACTTCCGAATAAGACCCATATAACCAGTGAACGGCCACCTGCAAGACTCTTTGACCGAGGGAGGTGTCCGCCAATGCAAAAGTATGCAGGGAGGACCAAGTAACTGCTTTGCACACCTGGAGGGCTGAAGCTCCATGGTGAACCACCCAGGAAGCCCCCACCACCCGCGTTGAGTGCACGGTCACAAGCGAAGGAGGCGTCTTTTTTGCCTTGGCGCGATGGACTTCGACCACCGCCATACAAATCCCCCACCACGGTCCTTCCGGGACTATAAACAGGGATTCCACCTGCCAAAACTCCCTGGTTCTTGAAACATACGTCCGTAAGGTCCGTACCAGATCTAGTCTGCAAAGCCGGATGAGCTGGCTAAGGACAAAACAATGGAAGTGTAAAGTCCTCACTGAGGTGGAACGAGGACACCACCTTTGGCAAGAACGAAGGGACTGGACGCAACACCACCTTGTCCTGATGGAAAGCAAGAAAGGGGGGTAAGACCGACAAAGCGGCCAGCTCAGAAACTCAGCATATAGATGTGATTGCCACCAGGAATGCCACCTTCCAGAACAAAAGCCATAACGGTACTTCTTTCAGCGGTTCAAAAGGGATAAGACTTAAGAGCACCCAAGACGAAATTAAGATCCCAAGTAGAAGTTGGCGTACGATCCAGAGGGGCAGAGTGAGAAACCCCCTGAAGAAAAGTGCGGATTGACGACTTGACGGCTAGCAGCCTCTGGTAGAGGATAGATAGGACCGACAATTGACCTCTCAAGGAACTCAACTTCAACCCTGTGTCCAATCCTGCTTGTAGGAAGGACAAAACATGGGTCAGAGAGAAACGCATCGGATGCACCAAATGAAAAACCATTTACAGACCTGATGGTAAATCTCAGAAGATGAGGGCTTTCTGGCCTTTATAATGATTTGAATGACCGGCTCTGTCAACCTGCGTGCTCTTAGAACCGTCAAATGAAGCGACTCTAAATTCGGATGGAAGAGCGGATTCTGTGAGAACAAATCCTCTTGCTACGACAGTTGCCAAGGAGCGTCGACGAGCAGATCTATGAGGTTCACGTACCACGCTCTCTGCGGCCAGTCAGGAACAATCAGGATTACCGGACGACCCTCCATCCTGATCTTCTTGAACCCTCTTGGTAGGAGCAGGAATGGAGGAATTATGTACGGGAGATGGAACTCTTGACCACGGAATCACCAGTGCGTCCACCACCAGGGCTCGAGGATCCTGTGACCTGGCCACAAAGTGCTGCCCCTTGCAGCTGAATCTAGACACCATCATGTCCATGTCTGGTTACCCCCATCGTTGACATACGATCCGGGACACTTCGGGATACAACTCCCATTCTCCCAGGTCAACTGTTTCTCAGCTGAGAAAATCTATGATTCAGTTCTCTACTCCTGGTATTTAGACTGCCAAGATTGCTGGCAGATGTAGTTCGGCCCAGCTGAATATCCTTGACACCTCGTCCATGGCCTGCACGCTTCGTGTATCGCCTTGGTGGTTGATGTACGCGACCGCTGTCGCATTGTCCATCTGTACTCGAATTGGCCTATCCGTGAGCTGTCAGGAAAAGTACTGCAGCAACCGAAAAATCACCCACAACTCCAGGACATTGATTGAAAGGCTGGCTTCCTGCAGGGACCAAGTTTCCTGCGTGTGTTTTCCCAAGGCTGGAGACGCTGGCATCTATGGTCAACACCTGCCACTGACAGGGGAGCAACGAATGGCCTCCCTGAGACTTGTTAGTGGCCAGCCACCATAGAAGAGAATGCTGCATCTGGGGTGGAACCAAGAGTTGACGGTCAAGACAATGCACTGACCTGTTCCAATGCAACAGAATGAGCCGCTGAAGCGTAGTGGAGTGAAACTGGGCAAAGGGGATCACCTCGAAAAAGGACACCATCAATCCTAGGACTCTCATGCAGTGACAAATGGATACTGGCTTCTGAGTTAACAGCGACCGAATGTTCTTCTCCAGCGGCAACATCTTAGATTGGCTCAGAAAAAGTTGCTGCGACTATGTGTAGAAGATAAAACTCAGGAACTCCAGTCTCTGTGCTGGAGTTAGACATGACTCGCGGTAGTTGATGATCCAACCAAACCTCTTCAGGGTTTGTAGCGTTATCTGGAGGCTCTGCAGGATGTCTGCCCGAGACGGGCCCTTCACGAGTATGTTATCCAGGTACAGGATGGCAACGATACCCCTGGCATGGAGGAGAACCATCACTGTCGCAAGTACCTTCGTAAACACTCGGGGTGCCGTGGACAAACCGAAAGGCAAAGCGATAATGTTTTCCGTGTATCTTGAATCGGAGAAACTTCTGATGGGTCCTACATATAGGAATGTTGAGATACGCGTCCTTGATGTCGATCGAGGAAAGAAACTCTACTGGATGCGATGACCAATCTCAGAGATTCCATGCGAAAATACCTTGCTGTAACATAGCAATTCAGGTGCTTCAAGTCGAGAATTGGTCTGACCGTGGCATCCTTTCCCAACACATTCGCTACCACAGAGGATGGGACTTGCTCCACGGTAGGGAACACTAGGGCTGGCAGGCTATAATCTATTGCAAAAAGGCATTATCGTACCACCTTTTCTTCTGTGAGTTGGGCATAAACAGCACGGGGGAGACATCGTACTGTTCGCCCTTCACGTGGGAGGACAGGGAGGCAAGCCCTGCCTCCCCGTATTCCCACAATCAACGTTTTATCCTGAAGACCTACATTAAACAGGTCTGCCTCCTGCAGACACTAAGATTAAAACTGATTAGCGTGGTGACTGCAGTAGGGGTGCAGCTAGTAGGAGGAGTTAACACTTTCTGCTTAGTGTCTCCTCCTAGTAGCAGTAGCTATACCAAAATGTCTTTGCTGTGTCCCCCAATGATACGGACTAGAAAGTTAAGGCCTCATGTCCACGGGGAAAATCAGGCCTGCCGCGGATTCTCCATGCAGAATTCCGCAGCGGGTCCCTCCTTTCCCGGGGACATAAGGCTAAAAAAAAAGATTAAACTTACCTGTTCGGACGCTGCGGATCTTCCCTCCGTCACGGCCGGATCTTCTTTCTTCGGCCCGGCGGATGTGCTCGGCACTCCAGCAGAGTGCCGCGCGCATGCGTCGGGCACATCCGCCGGGCTGAAGAAAGAAGATCCGGCCGCGACGGAGGAAAGATCTGCAGCGTCCGGACAGGTAAGTTTTAATTCAGGTACGGGTGTTCTGCGGATCCGGACGGCTTCCATAGGCTTCAATAGACGCCCGCGGGAGCCGTCCCTGCGGGAGACCCGCACTAAAATGGAGCATGCCGCGTTTTTTTTCCCGCACACGTAATCTGCGCCTGAAGAGAAAATGACATCCGCAGGTATTTAACTACCTGCGGGTGTCCCATGCATCCCTATGGGGTGCGGATCCGCGTGTGGAAAAAACGCTGCAGATTTTAAATCATCTTTTTACCGTGGACATGAGGCCTAAGGTTAAAGGAGATGTCTCGAGGCAGGAGTGGATTTTTTTTTTATTGCCCAGTCCCCCTAATTAACCATACATTACTAAGCCCCCCTGTAAATGACTTTTCTAGCTGGTTTGTACTTACCGTTCCAGCAACTTATAAAAATTTTCCCAAGATGGCCGCCGGCTCTTTTCCAATCGCTTGCTGTAGCCCGACGTGCGCGTTCCCGAGACGCTACCAGCTGTGTCTCCCTGACAACCAGATGCCCCGCAGCCGCCGACCGGACCCCTGGAGTGAACACGGCCGACCAGTCACCCACCGCGCAGAAGAGCTGTAGCGGGGAGCACACTGAAGCGGCTCGTGCTGAAAGGAGAAGACCGGACTGCGCAAACGCGTCTAAAAAAGCAAGCTGCCAGCGAATTTAGACGGAACCATGGAGACGAGGACGCTAGCAACGGAGCAGGTAAGTGAATAACTTCTGTATGGCTCATATTTAATGCACGATGTATATTACAAAGTGCATTAATATGGCCATACAGAAGTGCTTAACCCCACTTGATTTCGCGAGACAACCCCTTTAACTTTACACGGGTGAGTGCTGTATCAGGCCGTGAATCACAGCCCAATATCTCACTCGCCAACATGCAATATCCCCACAGGTGTGAGGCGTTTTTATATCAAAACTGCCTCGCATGACTTTAGGGATGTAGTGATCCTCAGCTGCGGCAGAGAATCGTGGAGTGTCTCCCACAGGGAAATCTTGCATCGCATCACGTGCACCTAGCACGCCGTGCGATGCTGCCACTGGCCCCATTGAAAGCAATGGGAGAAACGATGCAAGAACATGTCCAAAGATAGGTGACGTGATTTGCTTTCCGCATCGCAACAAGTCGCTCATATGAATGACTCCATTGAAAAGAATGGGGTTCATATTCATGCAAGATTTGTGCGTCTCACAACACACAAGACTTGCGCAATTTTCTCGGCCATGTGAAAACGGCCTAACACAACACAAGCCATTGAAAAGCTATTTAAATGGAAAATAAACTGTGGCAAAGGACATTTTCTTGTCCTTAATGTGTTAATAGGGCTGGGCAATTTGGGCAAAATCTAAAAAAATTTTTTTTTCAATCTATTCACAATTTTAATCTTGAGTTTCTTGTTATTAAACAGGCTAAAATACTAACACACATTTTTACATAAGAGAATCAAATACACAGCAATTCTTTAATATAAAAATCAGAATTGAATGGGAGAATTCTGATAATCAATACTTCACAAGGAATTGTTGAGCATGTGATTCCCTTATATAAAGAATGGGATATGAACTTTAGTTATACATACACCGCAGTCATCTCAGCCTCTGTTTACTGTCCTCACTTCCGCAGTCATCAAAGCCCTGCTCCCCGGCATCATACATACCCCACTCCCCCCACCAATCTGATGTTAGCCACACCCACAGGGAGCAGGGCTAATCTCAATTTTATGATTCTGATGAAAGTTAGAATTGTGCTCATAAAAATGATTATTAACCCCTTAACGCAACAGGACATAAACGTACGTGATGTGGGTGTCGCAGGATCAGAATCTGAGCACATGCCATCCCGCAGCAGGGCAACACAGGAACAGCGATCCTGCTGTTAACCCCTACATGATGCAATGTATGTAGATTGCGGCATGTAAAGGGTTCACAGAAGTAACGCACTCCCTCTGTGACATTATCAGATCTCCACGCTGCAATCGCAGAGAGCCGATGGGTTGCCATGGCAACAGGATACCAGATGCTGGCGTCCCAGCTTGCCATTGCCTAGGATTGCTATTGTAAGCGATAAGGCATTGCAGTACAGAAGTCCTGCAGTACATTATAGCGGTCATAGCTGTTATGGTTCAAGTCCCCTACAAGGATATTAAAAAAATGTAAAAAAAAAAAAGGAATAAAAACAGACTATATGCACCCAAAAATGAAGCCCTTAAAAACTATAGTTTGCCACACAAAATCATGGCCCTAATATGGCCATGTCAACAGGAAAATAAAAAAGTTATTGTAAAGTAGACATGAAAATCCCAAAATTGTTGCGTCTTCATGGCCAAAATAGGCCATGTCCCTTAAGGGGTTAATCAAATTAATAATTTCCCAGCCCTACATGTTAAGTATCAAGTAAAACTTTATTGAATCTGTAGACATGCCCATGCAAGAATGTCCAGCAGCATGTAAGTGAATGAGAACACTTATCTTTTCAACAAGTCCTTGTTTGATCGCTGTTGTGAGCCATTCTTCACCACTGGAAGTCACACACTTGGAACACTTATTAATAACATTCAGTAACAGTAACACCTTCCCTATATCTCTTTTATCCAGTTCCTGAAAAAACAATAAGTAAGAATCAATGCATGAAATGGGATACATTATATACATATATCAATGGTGATTATGTGCAGGACAGGACACATGGTAATTGAAGAAATGTAGGTAAAAAGGATGTACTGTATATGAGGCTAAAACAATGTTTCTCTGAAGTAAAACACTTAAAGACACATATATAACAAGCATATTCAACAGAAGATAGCGTAAGGCCGCCTGCAGACGGGCAGGTCGGATCCGGCGGTGAGGATTCTCGCCGCGGGACCCGACCCGATCGCCTGCAGGCACCAGCACGTACTCACCCGCGCCCGCGGCTCCGGCTGTTTGATGTGCCAGCTTGCATGCGCAGACCAGAGCCAGCGGCGGCGAGTGACATTTCTGTGCGGGGCTTTGCGAGCCCCGCACAGAAATAGGGCATGCCGCGATTTGTTTGCCGCGCAATATTTTGCGCGGCCAAATCGCGTCCATCTGCATAGGATTGCGTTTGTTAACGCAATCCTATGCAGGCTTCCAGCGTCGGAAATTCTGCGGGAAATCCCGCCGCGGAATTTCCGCTCGTGTGCAGGAGACCTAAGGCTGGGCAATATGGCTTAAAAGTTAAATCTTGATTTTCTCCAAACGTTTCTTGATTTTAATGTCACTTTTCTAATTTTTATGGCTAAACAAAGTATAAGAATACCAATACATATTTACTTACATAAGGGAAATGCATATACAATTCCATAATGCTGGGTTCCTACGGGTCGGTTTCACCGCAGAAATCTCGCAGTTTTTCGCTGCGGCAAAACCGCAAGCTTTCTGCGGGATAAGCGCAGATGCAAAACTCACTGCACTTAGCCGAGGGTTTTGGAGCGGCTTCACCGCATGCTTTTCCGTTGTGGCTGGCTCTCCCATAGAGAGGAGCGAGTCCGCAATGGAAAAGAGAAAAAGAAATGACATGCTGCGTCCCGGGATATCGTCCACATGGCTGGCTAATACTGGGATTAGCGCCCGCAGGTGGACTTGCCGCAGCGAAATTTCGCAAGGAAATTCCGCAGCAAATCCGCCCTGTGTGAACCCAGCCTAAAGGGTTGTTCATCTCTAAATATTGATGGATAGCCCATCAGCAGTACATTCGTGGGGGTACACCGTTTAGGACCCTCATCAATCAACTGATCGCCAGTCCTTTAGCTCATGCATGAAGCTGATGTAAGCATGAAGCACACAGCTTTGGTCCCATTACAGTTTCCTAGCTTGAAAGAAAAGTTTCCACTGAGCTGCGGCTCTCATGTACTAATGGAATAACCCTTAGGGTGGCTTCACACTGGCGATAGCCTATCTTGCGTTGCGAGAGTGAGTTAAAGCGCATGAAAATGCAAGCAATGATTTTCAATGGTTTCATTCTCATTTGCAATGCCTTCACTGCACACTCGCAGCGCTGGCCCCATTGAAAGCATGGAAAACTAACTAATTTAGGTTTCTGTTTACTTAAAGGGCCACTTCAGTGATTTTTATATCTGTTCATTATGTAAGTATTCCCCCAGTATGTATAAGTGGGCTAGTGTTACCTTGGTTAGTTATTTCTTTCTATCTGAAAGTCCTGTTCTCCTTTTTTTTTTCAGATGGTCATGTGATGTCAACTTTGAGGGTCATCTGAATAAGCCCTCAGTCTGTATGATGCTTTTATATCATCCCTACCATAAAAACTACATATAGGGTACAAAGACACTCCTGTCGCAGTTAGGCCTTGTCCGCAAGAGCATATTTGCACTGCATATTACACGCAGAATATTTATGTATGTAATAGGCAGTGAACAGAACCCATTGATTTTAATGGCTCATTCACAGCTACATATTATTTTCACGCAATGTTCGGTCGTATTAATAAAAACGCAGCATGTCCTATTTTGGTGTGTATTACGCCCTGCAATAGGCTGTTGAACTGAATGAGCCAGTGCAAATACATAGGAAACCTGTATATTCACCGTATAGGAACATGCACAAAAATCCGCAAGAATGGCCGAAATACGCAGGCAATTGTGATTTTCGGTCACATAAATACATAGCACATTTACGAGACCAAAACCTGCATATGCGCGTAAGCAAGGCCTTATCAATAGTGATCACACAGCTTCTGTCACAGTTATGATCGAGAAGATCACAGCTCATCCTTCGGATTGTAAACTTAAGGCTTACTTAAGTGAATACAGAAGGTAATGATAAGTAAACTGTCCTCCAAGCAGGCATAAATGGTGTAGCCTCAAATAATGCTGAGCCAAAGAATCATGAGATAGAAACTAAAAGTAAAAAATCTTACTCTCATGGCTTATTCACATGGGCGTGTATTGCCCGGGTTTTCACGCCTGGCCGATATACACTGCCCCTCTAAAGCATTGGCAATGAATCAGTGCACAGGGGTGTATTTCCGTGGCATAAGAGCGCCGAATGGGCGTTCTCACGACGGTGGCAGCAGCAACTGCATAGATTCCTATGGAAGCCCATGCTAGCTGCTGGAGAAGGGAGGGGGGAGTTTAGAAGCGTGATTGCTAAACTCCCTCCCCCCCCCCCCCCCCCGTTTTCTTCTTCTTGCCACTGTTTGCATTGCGAGGGAGCGGGATTGAGGGTTGTAAGGGGGAAGCTAAGCTCTGTACCTTCCCATTGCTGGCTGCAGACAAGGGGTAGGAGCTTAGCTCAGCCCCCGCCCCCAGTGCAAACAGCCGGAGGGAAGGAGAGGAGGTGAGCCGGCGAGGGGGAGGGAATGTCTCCCCAGGCCCCATGGCATTACGGCCTCGGCGTATACGCGCCGGGCCCTTTGCCGTTCAGGCATTTCTACGGTGTCAGCGAGCGCAGGTAAAATGCCTACGGCCGTGTAAATGGGTCCGCAAGATGGTATTTGGTAATTATTAAACAGGGGGTGCAATGCATGATTGGCAGGAATACAGAGTACCCCTCCTAATTGTGACAGGCATTCAGGGGAGGGGGGGCAGAGATGGAAAATATGTTTTCACTTGAGTTGCCCATTATTGGAACTAATAACACTGCAAACTGCACTATTTGTTCTGTTAACAAAAAAGCAGGATAAATCTGAAAGCTATTTTTCTGAAGAGCCCATTGAAATTAATGAGGAAAAAATGAAACATTGAATTCCATTTTAAATCTGTTTCTCTACTCCAAAAACTGAACAAAGAGGCCAAAACACTTGTAAAAAAAATTGCTATTAAAAAGGGTTGAATCATAGAATAGAAGAGTTGGAAGGGACCTCCAGGGTCATCGGGTCCAACCCCCTTCTCAATGCAGGATTCACATCTCAGACAGATAATTGTTCAGCCTCTGTTTGAAGACTTCCATTGAAGGAGAACTCACCACCTCCCGTGGCAACCTGTTCCACTCATTGATCACCCTCAGTATCAGAATGTTTTGTAAAAACATTACAATGTTTTTACAACTGCAGGAAAAATAGTGTGCCTTGAAGGGTCCTAATTGTAATACAAAATTCTAAAATCCATAAAAGTGCAGCACAGATACCCTGGAAACCAGCTGGTCAAGTTTCAGAAGCAACTCCTTGCTGCAGTTTTGAGAACTCCACTCCTTCTGAAGAAATCCTTGAAGGGAACGAAAATCTTGTCTTCTTAATGCGTTGTCAATGTGTGTTTCTAACTAATAAACAGAAAGGTCCATATTAGAACTCATAATTGCAGCATATTATCAGCTTTTATTCATCTCTCGATGTTATACCTTCCGATTTTCTTTAGCAGGCATCATTAGGTGGAGAGAATACAATCTGTAAAAAAACAGACATATAATTGAGAAATGATATTGTAAATAGATAGAAATTTTCATATTTATGTTAAAGGGGTTATCCCCAAAAAGCAGATGCCCCCTATCCACAGGATAGAGGACAATTGCTGATAGTGGGGGTCTGACCACTGGGATCCCCACCGATTCCAAGATCGGGATTTTATTGCGCCTTACAGTAAAGGCAGCAGCAGGCGCAGATGCGCACCCTTGCTCCATTCATTTCAGTGGGGCAGCCGAAGATAATTAAGCGCTTAAACTCAGCTATCTCTTTTGGTTTCATTGAAATGAATAGTGAGATGTGGTGGTGTGCATGTGCCCTAACTACAGGATGTGACCGAGCTCTATTCTTGTGATTGTAGGTATCCCAAAGGTCAGACCTCATAATCAGTAATTGTCCTCTATCCTATGGACAGCGGATAGCTTGCGTTAATGGGAAAACCCCTTTAATGTCACAGCCTTTTTTTTCCCTTTTTGTTTTTTCCTCCTCAATTGAAAAAAAAATCATAGTTATTTTATTTTTCCATTACCGTACTGTCTGGGGGTTGTTATTGTGGGAAGAGTTGTATTATTCAGTAGTACTATTTAATGTTTCATTTAAAAATTCTAAATGGAGTACATGACCTTGTTTCTATGGTATACACACTGCAGCAAAAATGACATAATAACTTGATTCTGTGGGCTTGTACGATTACTACGATGACAAATATATAGATCGGTTTTTTGCTATACTTTTAAAATATAAAATACAGCATCTTTGGAAAAAAATAAAATTCTTTTCTGCTGCCATCTTCTGACAGCCAGAACTTTTATTTTTCCATCGATATAGTTGTACGAAGACTAGTTTTTGGGGGGGACATCCTGCAGTTTCAATTGGTACAATTTTATAGTATATACAACTTTTTATTACAGTTTTTCCTGGAGATGGAATGACCAAAAAAAAGAGTTTTTTATTTTTTCTGACAAGGTTCACCAATCGGAGTAAATAATGAGCTACTTTGATAGATGTGACTATTATGGATGCAGTGACATCAAATGTTTTGGGTTTTTTTGTTTAGATTTCTTTATTATACATTTGGCAAAACAGGTTTTTATCAACTTCTATTACCTTCTATTTTTTTTAAACTGATCCTTATTTAGTTCCTGCAATGGACAAGAATTGGCGATGGTTTGATCGCTCCTGCAGTATGATTTAATGTCATAGTATGACATTATACTGCGATCTGATAGGTAATCTAGCAAGCTACGCCACAGGCATGACTTGACAGGCAATCTGTTATGTCAACCGAACGACGCCCCGCGATCTCATCACAGCGAGCCATTAAGGAGCCCCAACTTCTGATTGGGGACATTTAAATGCCACTGTCCGAATTGACCGTGGCATTTCAAGGGTCAACAGCTGCGGTCATTGGCGGAGCTGATCAGAGCAATTGCAGGTGGATATCGACTATGAGAAAGAGCCGTCAGTCACATGCATTCTATGGAGTGGGATCGACCCCCCGATACCCCTCCTCACAAACCCGAATTACCATGTACGTTCTGGAGCGTTAAGGGGTTAACCCTTTAACGGTGCAAGCTGTACATTTACATCCTGCAGCGTCAGGGTATGCATGAAGGGAGATTGTGCGGCAATCTCTCCCCATTGGACGTGGGCGCTGGCTGTTTCTTACAGGTAACACCCGCCGGCAACAGCTCCGATAAGCCATGCTGTACGAATGAGGTTGCAGGAAATCGTGCAAGTGTCAAATTAGCCGGGGGCCTTCTGAAAGGCCCGAGGGCTGTAATGACAGATTGCCTATCAACCCATGCCCATATAGTGGCTTAATAAAATGCCTGCCTGATCACAGTATGATGTAATACTACAGGAGCGATCAAAGCATTGGAAGCCGTTGTCCCCTCAAAAAATAAGATTAATAAAGCTTTAGGGCTCAGTCACATGGGCGGTTTTACGCAAGTAAAAAAAAAAACGCATGACCATGTCCATTGCCTCTAATGTGTTTTATCTTTTGTAGGTGCGTTTTTTTTAACGAACGCAGTACGAACGTTTTTACGCACGTATATACGCCCGTGTGACTGAGCCCTTACTAATTATAAAAAAGAAAAAATATAAAAAATTTAAAAAGCCTCCCTTTTGTCATATTTATAATAAAAGAATCTAAATAATAAAGAAAAACCACCTGATCTATCAAAGTAACACATTATTTACCCAGCACAATAAATGTTGTCAAAAAAAAGAGGACACCAGAAATACACTTTTTTTAGTCACCCCGCCTCCAAAAAAAAATGCAATAAAAAGCGATGAAAAAGGCATACGTATTCCAAAATGGTACCAATGCAAGCTACAGGATGTCCAGCAAAAAATTAACCCTTGCACAACTATATCGACAGAAAAATAAAAAAGTTATGGCAGCAGAAAATAATTTAAAAAAATTAAATATCCTTGAAAAAAATTATTTAAGTAGTACAACAAAAAAAACCTATGTGAGTTTGGTATTGTAGCTATCGTACTGACCCATAGAATAAAGTTATCATGTAATTTTTGTTGCAGTTTGCGTGCTGTAAAAAACACACCCATAAATTGCAGAATTTCAGTTTTTTTTCACTTTACGCCACTTAGAATTTTTTTTCAAAAGTTCTTCAGTACATTATATGATACATTAAATAGCACCATTGAAAAATACAACTCATTCCACAAAAAACAAGCCCTCATACAGCGACTTCGTTGGATAAATAAAAGAGTTACGATCTTTTAAAAGGAGGGAGGAAAAACTGAAAAAAGGGCCATGTCCTTAAGGGGTTAAAAGGATTTCCCCCAGTTATGGGCCTCATGTCCACGGGCTGGTCAGATTCTGCATGCGAGCTCGCAGTGGATTCTGACCCTGCCCGCGGCCGAGGACCATGCTTACCTGTCCGGGTCTTCACTGTGGATGTGTGTGGAAGCGCCGTCTGCCGCGCCGCCACACATGGGCAGTAGAGAGTTTTTTTTTTAAATCTCCTGCTTTCCCACAGCCCATCCACAATTCAAATACATACGGGCCACGGCTCGGACGGCTTCCATTGACGTCAATGGAAGTCGTCCACGCGGGAACTGCAGCAAAATGGAGCAGGCTGCAATTTGTTTTCCGGACCAGAAGGTCCACAAAACAAATCTGCATGCTTTAATTCAGCTGCGGACGCCCATGTCTCTTTATGGGTGGCTTGAATTGCGCGGGTGCGTAATTCCAATTCGCCCGTGTAAATTGGGCCTTACAGTATGTAAGATTAATGGGGTTCTCCACTTTGGATAATCCTTGCATGTTAGAAGTGTCCTTCGACACAACAGGTGCTGGACCCCAGCAATCTACTGTAATCAGTGGGAAACGACTGGGACAAAGCACAGGCTGCGAATGGGTTATCATAGCAGCCAGGGACCAAATAAAGTCCCCCATATCTGCTAGCTTTTATACCTATTAGGCCTCATGTTCACAGGCTTTAAATCCGCAGCGCTTTTCCCGCACGCGGATCCGCGCCATATAGGGATGCATTGGACACCCGCAGGTATACCTGCGGATGTCATTTTTCCCGTCAGGCGCGGATCCATGTGCAGTAAAAAATAAATGGACATGCTCCATTTTCGCGCGGGTCTCCCGTGGGGACGGCTCCCGCAGGCTTCTATTGAAGCCTATGGAAGCCGTCCGGATCCGCGGGAGACCCGTACCAAAATTAAACTCACCTGCTCCAGACGATGCGGTTCTTCCCTTCTTTGCGGCCGGATCTCCTTTCTTCAGCCCGGCGCATGTGCGGGGCACACTGCCGGCGTGCCGAGCACACCCGCCGGGCCGAAGAAAGATGATCCGGCTGCGAAGGAAGGGAAGAACCGCATCGTCCGGAGCAGGTGAGTTTATTCCGATTTTTAGGCCTCATGTCCGCGGGGCAGGAGGGACCCGCTATGGATTCTACATGAAGAATCCGTAGCGGGCCTGATTTTCCCCGTGGACATGAGGCCTTAGGGAGTCGGGCTACATTTTTATTCATTTTTTTTTGTTTAACATGAAAGATATAAAAACACCGTTTCCCATTTTAAAAAATAGATACCAGAGATAAGAAAACGTTACCAGAGCTCCAATGCAACCAACGAGGAAGAGAAAAGTAATGGAATAGGGCAATTACTTAGCAGGGGTGCCTTGTCACCTGGCCCCCCTGAATCCCAGATAGCAGATAATATCACAGGCGTAGCAAAGAGGTAGTGTTTATTGGTCTGTACCATGCGACGCGTTTCGGCTCAATAAAAAGCCTTTCTCATGCGTTTTCTTATCTCTGGTATCTATTCTCATTCCGTGGCTGTTTTTTTTCACACCTGGAATTCTACCATGATGCTCTCCTGAGGATGCCCTAATTGACCAATGCAATCCTAATTTAATTCCAACCATATTTGAGGCTTGGACCATCCTGAGTTATCCAGTGATCATCTAGAGTTGCATGCAATCCTAGATTGTGACGTACTGGTGTCCCATATGACAGCCCGGTAACATCGAGTGAGTTAATTTTCCATTTCGCTCACCCTCATATCCCTAATACATCTAACCTCTGGAGCGCTACCTACGTTTCACTGTCCAATTTAAAAAATGCTGTTTTATTAAAAAGTACAAAATAAAAAACACATCGGGCAAGCATCAAAATAGCAGGGAAATTTCAGAGTGGTCAGCTTTTCACAGATCAATATTGCAAGCATCCAGATAAATAAGGCCTAGGTCTCATAGCAGGTAAGTAGATTTCCCTTCCATGTGCTGTCGGTATATTTTACACACAGCACAAGGACCAATTATAGCCTTAAAGGGGTTGTCCCGAGGCAGCAAGTGGGTCTGTACACTTCTGCATGGCCATAATAATGCACTTTGTAATGTACATTGTGCATTAATTATGAGCCATGCAGAAGTTATAAAAAGTTTTATACTTACCTGTTCCGTTGCTGGCGTCCTCGTCTCCATGGTGCCGACTAATTTTCGCCCTCCGATGGCCAAATTAGCCGCGCTTGCGCAGTCCGGGTCTTCTGCAGTCTTCTATGGGGCTCCGTGTAGCTCCGTGTAGCTCCGCCCCGTCACGTGCCGATTCCAGCCAATCAGGAGGCTGGAATCGGCAGTGGACCGCACAGAAGAGCTGCGGTCCACGGAGGAAGAGGCCATCTTCAGCGGTGAGTAGAGAAGTCACCGGAGCGCGGGGATTCAGGTAAGCGCTCCGGTGAGCTTTCTTTACCTCCCTGCATCGGGGTTGTCTCGCGCCGAACGGGGGGGGGGGTTGAAAAAAAAAAAAACCCGTTTCGGCGCGGGACAACCCCTTTAAGCCCATTTACATGCAACACTTATTGCTCAAAATGAACGATCATCAAAACTCCCAAGCTTCCCAGATCAAAGTTTTTTTATAGCACACTCATTCAAAATACCATCAAGTCAAAGAAGATTCACCTACTAAATTGGGAGCACACATTAAAAAAAGCTTTTCACTCCCGTTGTGGCTGAAAGCCTTTGAATGGGCCAATAAAGCTACTCTATCGGCCAACATTCTCCAAACCCATTACAAAGTTTTAACCAATTGGTATTACACACCTTCAAAATTGGCAACATTTTTCGCAGCTCATTCTAACTTATGCTGGAGAGATTGCGGCCAAGTGGGCACTCTATATCACTTGTTTTGGGAATGTCCCCAAATTCACAACTATTGGAGGGAGGTATTCAACACCATTCAATCCATAACTGGCATACGTCTGGAGTGTTCACCCCAATTAGCACTTCTTCTCATTGACTGCCAAATAATTCCAAAAAAGAAAAAAGGATGGATATGCCACTTTCTTCTAACCGCAAAAAATATCATAGCAAAAAAATGGAGGCAGGCTCCCCCACCCTCAATTGGAGACCTCTTGGACGCAGTTTCAGACCACTACTGCTACGAAAAGATATATGCAAATTTCAACAACTGTTTTTCTAAATTTAATAACACCTGGAACAATTGGCAGCAATTCGAACTGAAAAATAAGTTCTGAGATGTTTAAAACTGTTTTGTTGATCCTTTTCTTCTATCGCTTAATTTCAAAGAGCAGTTACCGCATTTAAAACATATATTGCTGCATGAAATGCTAAGCTTGAAATGTTTATTGTCACATTATGAAAATTCTGTAATGAGGTTAATAACTACTACCTGCATATGTAATGATGTGTATATGCTCTTGCTTCTTCATAAAACCAAATAAAAATTATTGATTAAAAAAAATAAATAAAAATGAACGATCATCATTGCATGCAAGCGCTGCCATCGTTTACTTTTCGGCAGAACGATGATTTAAAGGTAAGCTTAAAATCCCTTGTTCATCTGTTAAGAAGATAACAGGGACCGAACGCTGTGTTCTTCACGGGAGTCGGAGATTACTATGTATTCTGGCGACAGTCCGTCTGAGATCAAAGGAGCTGTGTGCAGAGCTCAGACCACATGTTGTGTTGGAGGCCCTTTACACGCAAATGAAGCTAATAAAGTGTTAATGGAAATTAGTGTCCATTAACACTTTATACAATGATCCCTAGAACTGACAATCACTTGGTTGTTTTTCTATGTAAATGGGCCATTAAAGGGCCGACAGCCAGTGTGTAAAATAGTCTCTGCATGTCCCATTGTTGTCCATATCGCAGAAGAGAATAGGACGTAGATGTGTATGCAGACTGCACAGCACATGGACTGTGTCAAGCTGTGTGGATGCGCTGCACTAAAACAGGGCACAGAGAGTATGGAACATCACTCCCAAGACTCCCCATTCCCTCACTTTTGAGCTCCATAATGTAGTTTAGGGGCTCAAAAGTGATGACTGGTTGCCTTTAACCCTTTCCAGCTCCAGGGGCGTATGTGTATGCCTTGGGTGAGACGGGGTTCCCGCAAATGGTTTACAGTTACGTTCTATGGACGGTGCAGGTGCCATCTGCAGCGGGAGCCAGCATCTTGCTCTAACAGAACACCAATCCCCGCTATAGGCCTCTTAGATGGCACGATCAATAATGATCACAGAGGGAGGGCACAACTGTACGCCAATCACTGGCATCTGGGTCTGCCATGCGATCACTGTAAGTCATTATAGTACAGAAGTACTGCAATGTATTATCAAAGCATTGCAGGTTCAAGTCCTCTACAGGGACATAAAAAGTGTAGAATTGTGTAGAAAAAGTGAAAAAAAAAATAGTAAAAAACAGCATGCACAAAATAATAAAGAAAAAAAAATTGCACACTTTGCCCTCTTTTGTTTAAAAAAAAAAAAGGAAAAAAACCACATTTGGTATTGTTGCACCTGTAACGATACGTACAAAAAAAAAACTGAACACACTTTTTTCCACACAGCAAATGCTATTATGGGGGTTGTCCCGCGCCGAAATGGGTTTGTTTTTTTTTTCAATAGCCCCCCCGTTCGGCGCGAGACAAACCCGATGCAGGGGTTTAAAATAAAAACCGTCCGGTACTTACCCGAATCCCCGCGCTCCGGTGACTTCTTACTTACCTTGCGAAGATGGCCGCCGGGATCTTCACCCTCGGTGGACCGCAGGTCTTCTGTGCGGTCCATTGCCGATTCCAGCCTCCTGATTGGCTGGAATCGGCACACGTGACGGGGCGGAGCTACGAGGAGCGCTCTCCAGCACAAGCAGCCCCATTCAACACGGAGAAGACCGGACTGCGCAAGCGCGTCTAATCGGGCGATTAGACGCTGAAAATTAGACGGCACCATGGAGACGAGGACGCCAGCAACGGAACAGGTAAGTGAATAACTTCTGTATGGCTCATATTTAATGCACGATGTATATTACAAAGTGCATTAATATGGCCATACAGAAGTGTATACCCCAACTTTGTTTCGCGGGACAACCCCTTTAAACACGCTATGGTTCATTGTGCCTCCCCTAAAACCGTAATAAAAGTAATCAAAAAAGTCACATGCACCCCAAAATGGTACCAAGAAGGCTGTTTCACATGTGTGTTTGGCCACCTCCACACGGCTGGGTCAGATCCGACCTGTGCGGCCGGCGACCCCTGTGTACCTGTCTGCCGGACGGCGCATGCACAGTACAGAGAAGGTATTTTGTGCCAGATCTGCAACAGAACCTCCGACCAGAGGGCCCAACACAAATGTGAAACCGGCTCTAAGCCGAGCTTACCCCACCGTACCGTAAAACGCTGCATTAAGAAAAATATATATATATCGCAGCATTTCACTTGCGTAGGGCATCGCACATCCTCGCGTTTTTGCTGGCGCATGCCTGCTCATGTACAGCGTATTTTACGCACGCTGCCCTGGCTTCTTCTTTTAACTTTCTTCTCATGTCTCCCAGCAACATTCATAACAGACGCCGTGCGTACGCAATTTAATTGCTGTGAACCCCAGACTTTAACTCTTTGATGTATCCTGACATATTGGTGAAGCTAAGGACCCAGCTTTCTCTCCCAGCGCCCGCCTAGTGCTGTGACAACATTTCTTATTTCTGTTTTCATTGTGTATGAACTGCGTTCCGTGTAATATGCGGTAAAATAGAGAACACGCTGCGCTCTTTTTTACGCTAGTTTGAGTGGAATAATGAAAAGCAATGTAATTTCGTTGCCACCATTCACCGCGTATAATGCGTGCGCAATACGCAATACAAATAAAGGGGAAATAGAAACACTAAATGACAGAGTGGCGGTTTTGTCCCGCCGCCCTCCGAAATACAATATATCGGCTGATACATTAAATGCGCCTCAACATGGTACCAATACAAATGCAGCTCGCCGCGCAAAAACGAATCTTAAAAAAAAGCCTTGTACGGCCGTGACGACGGAGAAATAAAAGGTTATGGCCCTGGGAGAAGTGGAGATCAGAATCCCCCAAGAGAAATGTCGCGTCCCGCAGGCTGGTGTCACCCTTGTGCCGCAAGAAAATCACAGCAAAATCGCGTCCCTGTTCGTGATTTGGGGCGTCAGCAATGCTTTTTTTTTTTTAGAATTACCTCGCATGCTGCCGCCGGCGATAAATTTGTGCGCTAAGACACGCTTTTTATTGCAAGAGACAATGGGACTTTCTAATGTTAAAATCGCATCGTACGTTTGTTGTGATGCGATAAAAAGCGGGCGCCGCGGCGAAACGTGGGGGATGAAAAATAAAGCGCACATCGCAGAACGATAGACAGGCCGCCATTTATTGTCCTCCCAACATGGCATCAGTGAGAACATCGCAGGGAAGGAAATGATCGGCTTTATGATCTACTTCTTTATTAACTCTCACAAAACGCGAAAATCACGCACTTTTCTCACCCCGTGTGAAACCGCCCTAAAGCCAAACCAGTCCGTCTCACAGGGCGTCTCACAGGGGCGTGCGGTGAAGCGCTGTGTATATAGCGCGTTGTATCGCGGGGCGGACCCATTTCCACCTGCGCACCTCACGCACGTCTCGCCGTCTTCCTGGTTTCATTTTTTTATCCCGCTTAGTGACGTTGCGTGTAAACAGCGCCCAATATAACCGCGCCCGTGCGTCGGTTTGTGCGCACCCATAGACAACACTAGGGCTCCAGCACACGTAACACGCGGTAAAACAGCGCGCCGCGACCGTGTAACTCGCATATTATACACAAAAACCGCTTGCATAAGACTGCTAAGACGAATGTATTTGCGTTGCGGCAGGTAATACGCAGTCACACTGAGGCAGCCCGGCCTGAGGGGTTATAAGATGGCGGTCAGACATCACAACGCCTTCCTTTCACCAGGGGAACCCTGCGTGCGCAGTTCTCGTGTCCCTGCGCTTCGCAGCGGCTGGCGATCCCACGTTCATCTGTGCGGCACCCTGGTATGAGGCTGCTTCTGGTAAACCTGTGTGATAATCTGGCGGAGCGGCCATCTTGGCAGTCACAGGATATTACATGGGCAGATCTACCTGAGGTAATGGCTGAAGGGAAGGATTACAGGGACCTCTGGTGACTCTGACTGACTATTGCTGTCCCGTACGTCCTATCAGCTCGGATCTCTCACGTACGCCGGGGACGTCCTCTCTCCCCTCAGACGGCGGTCCGTTAGCTCGGGGGCCGGCGCGCGCTTCCCGCCACTGCGCAGCATTACCTCGCCGCATCCAGGGGGCGTGGCCTGCACGCCTTTCGCGCTCCCCGCTGCTTCCAGCCAATCAGGCGTCGTGTTCTTTCTCCGTCGGAGCTTGAAGGCGGCAAGTAGAAGCGTGAGGTAAATGCGGGTGTCTCTGCCTACCTACCGTGGATCAGGGCACCCTACCGCCGTATATTCCCTGCCATGTCATACGGTCACATATTTAATGACCTGAGAAGTTAGAGTATAGAAGGGGTACCGCATTATACTCCTCACAGCCCATTGCAATGCCCTCGGACTGTGTGAGGTGAGGCTATCATGGGCAGTCATGGCATCCACATAACATGGTGGCAGCGGTGGGAGAGCGCATTTCACCCCATTAGGGCTCATGTCCACGGGCAAAATGTGATTTAAAATCCGCAGCGGATCTCCCGCGCGCGGATCCGCACCCCATAGGGATGCATTGACCACCCGCGGGTAGATAAATACCCGCGGATCGTCAATAAAAGGCATTTTAAAAAAAATGGAGCATGGAAAAATCTGGACCATGCTCCATTTTCATGCGGGTCTCCCGCGGGGACGGCTCCCGCGGGCTTCTATTGAAGCCTATGGAAGCCGTCCGGATCCGCGGGAGACCTAAAATAGGAATTTAAAGCATTTACTCACCCGCAGCGGGCCGCGAAGCTCTGCTCTTCCTCACGGCCGCATCTCCCTTGCTTCGGCTCGGCGGATGTGCCCGGCGCATGCGCGCGGCACGTCGACGACGTGCCGCCGGCGTAAGGAATTCATCCGCCGGCCGAAAATGAAGATCCGGCCGTGAGGAACAGCTGATCTTCGTCGCCCGCGCCGGATAGGTAAATTCTTTTAAATTGCTAATTTCAGCGCTCATGTCCGCGGGGCAGGAGGGACCCGCTGCAGATTCTACATGGAGAATCTGCAGCGGATCTGATTTTCCCCGTGGACATGAGGCCTTAGGGCTCCCGTGAGCGCGTTTGTACGTTATTTATGCATGGAGTGGCCGCCATTGTTTTCAGTGGGTTTATTCTCCCTTTCCCGTCTGATAAACGCGGCGCTCTATTTGTTTTGCGCACCTGAGGCCTCGTGCCCACGGGCGGAGCGGGCATTCCGCAGCAATAACCCTCCGCAGCAGTCTAAGGAAGAACGATTCTTCATGATCCAATTGCGGTTTCCGCTCATGGATTAAAACGCAGCTCGCTCCATTTTCCTGCGGTTCCCACGCGGACGGCTTGCATTAGAGTCAGTTGAAGCCGTCCGACCCGCGGCTCATCCAGAATTGACATGGCGGACGGCCGCGGATTCCGTGGGAAAAGCGGTAGTTTAAAAAAAAAAAAAAGTGTACTGCGCACGTCTGACGGCAAGTCGACCACAATATAGAGGAAAGAAGAAAATACGGCTGTGCGCGGACGCCAGCGGGCACAGGGTGGGACTCCGCTGCGGGCCGACCACAATATAGAGGAAAAGAAGAAAATACGGCTGTGTGCGGACGCCAGCGGGGCATAGGGTGGGACTCCGCTGCGGACCACCCACAGTACAGAGGAAAAGAAGAAAATACGGCTGTGCGCGGACGCCAGCGGGCACACGGTGGGACTCCGCTGCGGGCCGACCACAATATAGAGGAAAAGAAGAAAATACGGCTGTGTGCGGACGCCAGCGGGCACAGGGTGGGACTCCGCTGCGGACCACCCACAGTACAGAGGAAAAGAAGAAAATACGGCTGTGTGCGGACGCCAGCGGGCACAGGGTGGGACTCCGCTGCGGACCACCCACAATATAGAGGAAAAGAAGAAAATACTGCTGTGCGCGGACGCCAGCGGGGCACAGGGTGGGACTCCGCTGCGGACCACCCACAATATAGAGGAAAAGAAGAAAATACTGCTGTGCGCGGACGCCAGCGGGGCACAGGGTGGGACTCCGCTGCGGACCACCCACAATATAGAGGAAAAGAAGAAAATACGGCTGTGCGCGGACGCCAGCGGGGCACAGGGTGGGACTCCGCTGCAGACCAACCACAATATAGAGGAAAAGAAGAAAATACGGCTGTGCGCGGACGCCAGCGGGCACAGGGTGGGACTCCGCTGCGGACCAACCACAATATAGAGGAAAAGAAGAAAATACGGCTGTGTGCGGACGCCAGCGGGGCACAGGGTGGGACTCCGCTGCGGACCACCCACAATATAGAGGAAAAGAAGAAAATACGGCTGTGCGCGGACGCCAGCGGGGCACAGGGTGGGACTCCGCTGCAGACCAACCACAATATAGAGGAAAAGAAGAAAATACGGCTGTGCGCGGACGCCAGCGGGCACAGGGTGGGACTCCGCTGCGGACCAACCACAATATAGAGGAAAAGAAGAAAATACGGCTGTGCGCGGACGCCAGCGGGGCACAGGGTGGGACTCCGCTGCGGACCACCCACAGTACAGAGGAAAAGAAGAAAATACGGCTGTGCGCGGACGCCAGCGGGCACAGGGTGGGACTCCGCTGCAGACCAACCACAATATAGAGGAAAAGAAGAAAATACGGCTGTGTGCGGACGCCAGCGGGCACAGGGTGGGACTCCGCTGCGGACCAACCACAATATAGAGGAAAAGAAGAAAATACGGCTGTGTGCGGACGCCAGCGGGCACAGGGTGGGACTCCGCTGCGGACCAACCACAATATAGAGGAAAAGAAGAAAATACGGCTGTGCGCGGACGCCAGCGGGCACAGGGTGGGACTCCGCTGCGGACCACCCACAGTACAGAGGAAAAGAAGAAAATACGGCCGTGCGCGGACGCCAGCGGGGCACAGGGTGGGACTCCGCTGCGGACCAACCACAATATAGAGGAAAAGAAGAAAATACGGCTGTGCGCAGATGCCAGCGGGCACAGGGTGGGACTCCGCTGCGGACCACGCACAATATAGAGGAAAAGAAGAAAATACGGCTGTGCGCGGACGCCAGCGGGGCACAGGGTGGGACTCCGCTGCGGACCACCCACAATATAGAGGAAAAGAAGAAAATACGGGTGTGCGCGGACGCCAGCGGGGCACAGGGTGGGACTCCGCTGCGGACCACCCACAATATAGAGGAAAAGAAGAAAATACGGCTGTGCGCGGACGCCAGCGGGCACAGGGTGGGACTCCGCTGCGGACCAACCACAATATAGAGGAAAAGAAGAAAATACGGCTGTGCGCGGACGCCAGCGGGCACAGGGTGGGACTCCGCTGCGGACCAACCACAATATAGAGGAAAAGAAGAAAATACGGCTGTGTGCGGACGCCAGCGGGCACAGGGTGGGACTCCGCTGCGGACCAACCACAATATAGAGGAAAAGAAGAAAATACGGCTGTGCGCGGACGCCAGCGGGCACAGGGTGGGACTCCGCTGTGGACCAACCACAATATAGAGGAAAAGAAGAAAATACGGCTGTGCGCGGACGCCAGCGGGCACAGGGTGGGACTCCGCTGCGGACTAACCACAATATAGAGGAAAAGAAGAAAATACGGCTGTGCGCGGACGCCAGCGGGCACAGGGTGGGACTCCGCTGCGGGCCACCCACAGTACAGAGGAAAAGAAGAAAATACGGCTGTGCGCGGACACCAGCGGGGCACAGGGTGGGACTCCGCTGCGGACCACCCACAATATAGAGGAAAAGAAGAAAATACGGCTGTGCGCGGATGCCAGCGGGGCACAGGGTGGGACTCCGCTGCGGGCCAACCACAATATAGAGGAAAAGAAGAAAATACGGCTGTGCGCGGACGCCAGCGGGCACAGGGTGGGACTCCGCTGCGGACTAACCACAATATAGAGGAAAAGAAGAAAATACGGCTGTGCGCGGACGCCAGCGGGCACAGGGTGGAACTCCGCTGCGGGCCACCCACAGTACAGAGGAAAAGAAGAAAATACGGCTGTGCGCGGACGCCAGCGGGGCACAGGGTGGGACTCCGCTGCGGACCACCCACAATATAGAGGAAAAGAAGAAAATACGGCTGTGCGCGGATGCCAGCGGGGCACAGGGTGGGACTCCGCTGCGGGCCAACCACAATATAGAGGAAAAGAAGAAAATACGGCTGTGCGCGGACGCCAGCGGGGCACAGGGTGGGACTCCGCTGCGGACCGCCCGCGTGCAGGCGGCCTGAGTCTAACTTTACATGGGAGAGTGCGATATTTGGTTGAATTTCACGGTCGCTCGCCATGTCCCCGCGAATACAAAGCATTTGTTAAAACCGCCTCGCATCTCTTCAGGGATGTAGCGATCGTCCGCCGCCGCTGAAGGGAGCGCAGAGTATTTCCCACTTGTTTTCGGTGGGTAAACCTGTCATCACGCGCGATGCCATGCTCTGCCGGCTCCACTGAAAACAATGGGCGATGCGAGGCGCTCCGAGGGAACGCCCAAAGACAGGAGGGCTGCAAATTATTTACTCCTGCACTGCGATGCGGGAAGAAAAAGTCCCTTCTGTGTGTGACCCGTTCAGAAGACCGGGGCGATATTCAAGCCCAATATGAAATGGATAAAGGCGCAGCGCTGTGTTTTTAGGGGGCGTTAAAGGGGTTGTCCCGCGCCGAAATGGGGTTTGTTTTTTTTTCAATAGCCCCCCCGTTCGGCGCGAGACAAACCCGATGCAGGGGTTAAAAAAGAAATCCGCACAGTGCTTACCTGAATCCCCGCGCTCCAGTGACTTCTTACTTACCTGGTGAAGATGGCCGCCGGGATCTTCTCCCTCGGTGGACCGCAGGGCTTCTGTGCGGTCCATTGCCGATTCCAGCCTCCTGATTGGCTGGAATCGGCACGTGACAGGGCGGAGCTACAAGGAGCCGCTCTCCGGCACGAGCGGCCCCATTCAGAAGGGAGAAGACCGGACTGCGCAAGCGCGTCTAATCGGGTAATTAGACGCTGAAGATTAGACGGCACCATGGAGACGAGGACGCTAGCAACGGAACAGGTAAGTGAATAACTTCTGTATGGCTCATAATTAATGCACAATGTATATTACAAAGTGCATTAATATGGCCATACAGAAGTGTATAACCCCACTTTGTTTCGCGGGACAACCCCTTTAAAAACGTCCGATAAACACTGTAAAAATCACCTGCGTGAGATCGGCCTTGTGTGTAAATGTGCGCCTGATCCTCATGAAATTGCGCAATGAACTCAGCGGGGAAATCAATAACACTGGATTAATTAGGCTGCGCAGCCTTTACACTCACGGTGCGGCTGCGTCCCTCGCCCATGTGAACGGTCAGCACAGGAAGTACAGTAAAATGTGCTAAACCACATGCGATAGCGCGAGCTTCACAGCGCCAAAAGTCACACTACCGCGAGTGTTTCTGCGCCTGCGCTCGTCTGAAGCAGCCCTTAGTCGATTCCCAATGGCTGCTGTGCCACAGACCTAAACGGCTCGTTCATACGGGCGGGCGTATTCAGTTTCCCTCCATGAAATACACAGCATTTTCCCCGCCTGGCATTCCTCAATAGTTACCAAAGTCCCAGAATACCCCTTTAACCCTTTCACAACCAAGAGTCATTGATGCTCTGGAGTCTTCACATTCTACAGTTCTAATTTTTGCCCAAAATCACCTTTTTTTTTTATTTTTCCCACGTGGGACAAGGTATAAACATTTGTAATGCCCCAGGATGGATTTGCACCGCAGTTCCCGCGGCGTAAATCTGCAGCGGAATAACACAACTATTAGGTTCTAGTGAACAAAATAGCTCAGTTCTCAGATACAGGATTTACGCTGCAGGGGAAAAAAATCACGGCATGTTCTTTTTTTCTGCGGCGGAAAAACGCACGTATTTTTGCGATCGCCAGCGGGGACTTCCTTGTTTATCCCCTCGGCGTAAAACCATGGGCATATCCCGCTCTGTCCGTGGGCATGAGCCCTAATGGTGTTTGTGGTCCAGTAAAAGTAAAATATTACCTGCAGTCTGTGGGGCTGTACTATTACAGGGATACCAGATTAGTTTTTTTTTTAATGTAGCACTACTTAAAAAAAAATGGATTTCTGCCACCATATTTTAACACTTGTAACAGTTTGATCGTTCACACAGTATAATGGCGTACTATATTTTAACAGGCTTCCTAATAGGCACTTCTTAACCCTTTCCAATCCATTTATTTTTTCTCACCCATTCTCCCCAGCTCCAAATAAATTGGAGCTCGGGAGAATGGGTGAGAAAAAATACATTTTCCCTGCACCCTCCTGATCTGACAGAGTTCAGGAGGGTGCAGGGAGGGACCTGCTTACCTGTCTGGCGTCTTCTGCATTCTCCTTCTCCCTCCCGACTCAGCGATCATGTGACCGCTGGGGTCAGGTGGCACCTGGCGGTCACATGATCGCCGGGCCGGGAGACAGAAGGAGAATGCGGAAGACGCCGGTCAGGTAAGCAGGTCCCACAGTGCAGGCTCCCGGCTCGGAGTTTATATGACCGCCGGGGGTCAGGTAACATTGGCGGTCACATGATCGCCGGCCGGCCGGAATCTCTATGCATTACATAGCGCTAATTGAGCGCTATGTAATGTGTAAAGGAAAAGGCAGAAAGGGTTAAAAACCCTTTCTGCCTTCTCCTCGGGGGTCCTCGATGAGGATCAGTGCAGGAATTCCTCCGGCCCGGATGTGTCTGACGATCGGGTGCAGATGCACTCCTGCACTGCAAGTGTCGGGCCTGCCCCGACATCGGAGCTGTGGAGGGAAATTATGATGTCGGGGCAGGCCCGACATAGGATTGGAAAGGGTTAACAGGCAAATAATAATGGCAGCCCTTGGGGCATTCAAAAGGCCTCAGGCTACCATGACAACTGGACGGCACTCCCGTATTGTGGCAGAACAGTTCAGGATATTTAAGTCTGATCCAATGGGACATTTCAATGTCATTGGTAATTGACAGCGGCATTTAACCCCTTCCCGCTATAGGGCGTACGTTTATGTCCTGCAGAGTCGGGTATGTATGAAGAAAGATCACAGGGCGACCTCCCTTCATATAGAGTGGGCGCCAGCTGTTTATTACAGCCGACACCAGGCGGCAACACCTCCACTCAGCCGTGTGGCTGAGCAGAGCTGCTATATTAACCCTTTAAATCCCTCGAACAATGTTCGGAGGTAACGTTCGGCCCCCAAGGCTGTCATTCCTGTGGGGTGGTTTGATAGACTGCCTGCCCGATCGCAGAATAATGTAATCATACTGCAGGAGCGATCAAAGTGTCGCTAGCTGTTGTCCCCTGTGGGGAGTTAAAAAAAGAGCAAAATTGAGAACAATTAACATAGTAACATAGTATGTAAGGCCGAATGAAGACATTGTCCATCTAGTCCAGCCTGTCTATCCTACTGTGTTGATCCAGAGGAAGGCAAAAAAAACCCAAGGCCAGAAGCCAATTAGCCCTTTTGGGGGAAAAATTCCTTCCCGACTCCCTAATGGCAATCAGACTGTTCCCTGGATCAACCCCTAATAGTTCCTACCTGCCTATATACCAGGATTGACACTTAACCTAATATTTATATCCTGTAATATCCTTCTCCAGAAAGACATCAAGTCCCCTTTTAAACTCCTCTATGGATTTTGCCATCACCACTTCCTTCGGTAGAGAGTTCCACAGTCTAACTGCTCTTACAGTAAAGAACCCCTTTCTGTGTTGGTGATGAAACCTACTTTCCTCTAATCGTAGCGGATGTCCTCTTGTTACCTTCGTGGTCCTGGGTGTAAACAGATCGCGGGAGAGATCCATGTGTTGTCCCCTCATGTATTTATACATGGTTATTTGGTCGCCTCTTAACCTTCTTTTTTCTAGAGTAAATAGTCCCAATATTGATAACCTCTCGGGGTATTCCAGTCCCGTCATTCCATGTATTAGTTTAGTTGCCCTTCTTTGAACCCCTTCAAGCACTGTGACATCTTTCCTGAGCACTGGTGTCCAGAATTGTACGCAGTATTCCATGTGAGGTCTGACAAGTGCCTTATATAGTGGGAGGATAATGTTCTCGTCCTTCGCCCCTATACCTCTTTTGATGCACCCCAAGACTTTATTTGCCTTTGCAGCGGCTGACTGGCATTGGTTACTCCAGTTTAGTCTATTATCCACTAATACCCCCAGATCCTTTAAGTTTTACTAATTGTTAAAAAAAACACCCTTTTGCCATATTTACAATAAAAGAATCTAAATTGCAAAATAAAAATACATATTTGGTATAGCTTCATCCGTAAAAGTCTGATCTATCAAAGTAATGCATTATTTACCCCACACGATGAACGTCATCCGAAAAAAAAAAAGAATGCTAGAAATGCGCTTTTATAGGTCAACATGTCTCCAAGAAAAAATGCAAAAAGTCATATGTATCCCACAAAAAAGGAGTTCTTGCACAACTAGGTTGATGGAAAAATAAAGTTATTGCATGCAGAGGATAGCGGCAGAAAATAATTAAAAAAAATAAATGTCTTTCAAAAAATATATAATTAGTACGGCAAAAGAAAAACTATATGAGGGCTCATTCAGACGACCGTATATCAGCCGCGTATTCAGGGCGGCCAATATACGGCATCACTTTCTGCAGGGGGAGGAGGCTGGAAGAGCCGAGAGCAGTGCAGAGAGAGACACTGTATATTGGCCAGTGTGAATACCCGGACGATATACGGTCGTCTGAATAAGCCCTAAGTTTGGTATTGTAGTAATTGTTCTGACCCATAGAACAAAAGTTCTCACGTCATTTTTGTTTCAGTTTGTGTGCCGTAGAAAAGTTTGGTATGGTACCACTGAAAAACAGAACTTGTCCCGCAAAAAACAAGCCCTCATACAGCTATGTGGATGAATAAATAAAGGAGTTAGGTGTTTTGTTTTTTTTAAAGGGAGGAGGAAAAAACGAAAATGAAAAAAAAAGGGCCATGTCATTAAGGGGTTAAAGAGTTAATAGCCAATAGCAGGTGTTTGCCATCAAGGATAGCACTGAACCCACTCCATATGCTGTGGAAGTCCTAAGACCATTCTCACGCGACCGGATTTTGCAATCGTATGATCAGAGGTAATAGACTGTTGAATCAAATGCATGGGATTAAACAATTCCGCTCACTTAGTGGATTGGAATTGCATAATCCCCTTGCGGAAAATAGAACGCAGAATGTTCTATTTTACAGAGAATATCTGCTACATAGAGCCTATTGTGCGCTATGGTCGTGGATATACCTGCAGCCCATACGCAGAGACTGGAGCAGCTTCCAAGCATCTGTGACGTTTCTCCATTCATTTTCAATGTTGCTGACGGAAATAGCCAAACACAAGCACCTTGTGGGATGAAACCCCTACCGATCCGATTTTTATCACACTAAGGGTGCATTCAGACGACCGTATATCGGACGGGTATTCACTCCGGCCGATATACGGTGTCTCTCTCTCTTTTTCTCTCTCTCTCTCCTCCCGCCTCCCGCCTCCTCTTGCCCCTCTGCACTATTTGCAATGAGAGGAGGCGGGATGGGGGTGGGGCTAAGTTCCGGGAATTCGCTCCGCCCCACCTCTCATTGAAAATAGTGCAGGGGGGTGGAAAGGAGACAGAGAGGGGGCGGGAGCTCAGTGCACTGCTCCCGACTCTTCCAGTCTCCTCCCCCTGCAGAGAGGGACACCGTATATCGGCCGGCGTGAATACCCAACCGATATACGGTCGCCTGGATGCACCCTAACTTATAGAAAGGTGATAAAAGTCCATTTTGGGAATACTCTTGCTGTGTGCAATCATTATTTCTCTGTTAAAAGTCCACTCCTGCAAAATTACATTTTTTTTTTCAATCACTGTAGAATCAACTCCCTGAACAAAACTGGTGACTTACTTGATGAAGAGACCAGTCCGGCCTGAAAACACGTTGTAGTCTTATCTCTGCTGTGAATTAAAGGTTAGTTCTTACCTCGTTGCATTGCTGTGTGCGCCAATGTGGAGCTCCGTGATCCTCCTAGCTGCAGTTTGTAGAATGCTCTGACACAGTAGCAAACACTTTGGCAATGTTGACTCTGCTCTTTGATAAGTCTCGGCAGGATAATGTCTCACAGGTTTTGGTATATGGGTGGTTTCACACCTGTGTAGCCTCAGTTCAGGGTTAGTGGTTTTGCATCTGTGTCAGGGATTCCGTTTTCCTGCTCAGTTCAGGGAGCAGGAAAGGGGAATCCCTGCAACCAAATGGCTCCATCTCTGGAAGGAACTGAACAGCACTCACTGGACCCCATTGACTATAATGGGGTCCACCCGCTTTGCACCCAGCTGACCGGTATTTGGACGGAAGAAACAGGGCTGCATGCAGTGCTTTTTCTTTTTGTATTTTGAGCCAAATCTGTGACTTAAACTCCTGTGGCTGAAGTTTCTGATGCAGATGTGAAAGTGGATTTAGTTGCGTATCAGACCTCTGGTTACTCACAGTCTCTTGATACTATTAGCCCTTTCTTGTCATGCACAGTCTCTCTATGCTATCAGGCCTCCTGTGGCCCTGTCAGCACTCAACGGGTCTTTCAATGAATAGAAGGTATTGTCCTGTTATTATTGGAACTTTTAATATCCGGTGCAAAAAATAACAAATCTGGCAGTACTTACCTGTCCTTAGTCCTGACGTCTGTGTACGTCGACCTCTACACAGGGCAGTCACCGAGGGATGGGTTCAGCAGTCACAGACTGCACTGCTTCCACCGAACTAGACCTGGAGGCTAGGTGAGTGGAATGCCTGTAGCGATGCTGCCCAGCCCTAGGCCAACAGGTCGCTACTACTACTGGGAATAAGATTGGGGTCACTTATTATTGCTGGGGCCAATATGGGGGACACTGTTACTACTGGAGCCACCTATATAAAGGGACACATACTACTGGGGTCACTATTATTGCTAGGGCTGCTATGAGGGACATTATTACTACTGCAGCCACTATGAGGTTCACTATTAGGGCTCGTTCACACAGGCGCAAACATATTTTGGTTGCACAAATACGCAACTAAAAATCGCCTGCGCCCACGTTTTTTACGGCTGTGTTTTTTGTGTGCCTAAATACACTGCGTATTTACATCGCTTGAAAATATACACTCGTGTGACCAAACCCATTGAATTCAATGGGTTCTTATAACTGCGTATTATGCAAGCAAAAATTGTGTGCATAATGTGCTGATAAATACACTCGTATGAACAAGCCCTACCATACAGCCTTAGGGCTTATTTACACGAGCCTATATCGGCCGGCGTTTTCATGGCCGGCTGATATACGCTTCAACCTAAGCAGTTCCCCCTACCCTCCCACTCACCGCCTCTCTGGCTCTTACCTCCAGTCTGGCGTTTGCAGTGGGCGGGGATGGGGTGGAGCTAAGCTCCACTCTGCCACGCCCACTCCCATTGTTGGCTATGGGAAGACGGAGGGGGCTTAGCTCCACCCCTGCCCCACCCACTCCCATTGGAGGGGAGGAGAGAGACAGAGAGTCGGTAAAGGGGGGGGCAGATGAAAGCATATATTGGTGGCCGTGAAAACGCTGTTCGATATACGCTCGTTTGAAGCCGCCCTTACAATTACAGTCAGTCCATTGAAGGCTGATGTGGCCCTCAGTGACAATGAGTTTGACCCCCTGTTGTAGACATTACACTGACCCTTTGATAAATTTACTCTTATGCATTTTAGATAAAGACAGAACAGACCACCATAAATATGCATAGAAATTTATTGTGTAAGAGGTTCACATTTGTGAATTGCAGTCAGATTCTAAATCTTATACGGATTCTGTGATAAACAAGATAGAAAATTACAAAATTGAACATCAGTCACCGAGTGCTTACCATGAAGGTCCCAACAACCTGATTGCTATCAATGCCAGGAGCACCAAAATACCACTTTACAGCTGCATTAAAACATTTTGCACAAGCTCGTTGAATAAGGGCAAGTTATTATCCATAAGGGCTTGTTCCCACTAGCACTAGTGATTTATGTTTCTGTTTCACAGCGTATTTATGTGCTCCAAAAAAAGGAACGCAGAAAGGTCCATTATTTAGATGTAAAAATATGCAGTGAAGACGCAGGTCCATTGATGTGAATGGCCTATTGTGGTGCATAATACACACCAAAATAGGACATGGCATGGGTTTTTGCATGAAAAATCCGCTCCTCTAAATACCTTCGCAAGTACGCCGGTGTGAATGGGACCTCAGTCAGTGTTCAACTTGCAGCATAACTTGGGATGTAAGCCAAACCAGAATCTTTTCCATAAGGAAAATAGACCATCTACAGACAGCTGTTTGGGGGTTTCCTACCCCTTATCAGTGCAATAAGAGCGTTAAGTTATTGTCAACGACTATGGATTTGTACTACTGTGAAAAGTCTACAAACTGCAGCGGTAGTCAAGTTACACAAAACTCTGACTTCACTTGCAATAGTGACCTGTACAGCGCCACTATTGTCCATGAGCCATGACTGGTATTACAACCCCGCCCCCTTACCATGACTAATATTAGTGTAAATGGGGGAGATGCAGACAGATTGTTCTGTGCTTTCAGTCTCCATCTATCAACGTGTTACATTGTATTTGTGTGAAGTCCTGAGGTTTGTGCTGTGGGCATTGTCACCTCTCCCTGTAGTACATACAGTTATGTGCTGACCCACAATAATCAGTGTATGTATCTCGGCTACTGGAGCATCCATAAGACTACAGTCACCTTTTATTGAATGGTAGTCTTTGGCTAATTAGATAACTGTCCCTACACGTGTTAACTCTTGACTGCACACACAGACATCTAGTATATACAGCATACATAGAAAGGTCAGTGCAAACAAATGTAAGTGATAAGAGGGCTATAGCGGTTCTACAATTAGTAGTCACAACCAGCCCCAACACTTATGGGGTCCATATTTCCATGTCACTTAACAGCAATAGTGTCATCTATACAGATGTTAGTGATTTATCAGTGAACAATCATATAATCACATTATTGAAATCAGTATATCATTTCTTTGTGTAAGCAGGTTTTGTACGTTGTGGTGTATAGTACATATATGGCACATGTAATATCATGGTAGGTGAAAATTTAGGGGACACGGGTAGCCTTGGAACAGAGTATGGAAGCTTCCAACTACACCGTGACCTCCAGTGTATGTACAGGGTACTGCATTTTACAAACACGCGTTGGCTACATAATAAAGGGGATCTGTCCGGGCCTAGAAAAGAGGGGCTGCCATATCTGCCCATGGACTATGTCTGGAATTGCAGTTCAGTTTCATTCACTTGAAGGGATTCTGTCATCAGCTTCCTGCTGTCCGAACCCCGGCAGCCTGAACCCGGACAGCTGTGCACAGAGCCTAGAGGATGCTGTATTCTGAAGCGCTGCCCTGTTTCAGAATCAACATACTTCGAAGTTTGACTCAAAACAGAGTTCCACGTCAAAGAGACAAGCTGTGCTGACCTGTCCTTGCCCACATCATGTAGACAGACATCTCTGCTCCCTTTAGTGTATGGAGAGAGCTGTCAGTCCGTCATGCTGAGGGGGGGGGGGGGGGGGGGCTGTATTCTGAAACGCCGCAGCATTTTTAGAATAATACATCTATCGGGGGAATATACATACGGGTTCCTGCGGTCCGGGCAGCATGAACCTGATGGCAGTGAGATGCAATAACAAACATGGTTAGACACGGCACTGTTTCTGTAGAAATGACAGACTTTTTTCTAGTCCTGGACAACCCCTTTAACTGGATAATACTGCAATAATGGAAGATTTTATATTTTAATTCATATTCTCAAGACATGAATTGCAAGATCTTTTATAACTGTAGATGAGAACACAGCGGGAACCTTTTTTACAGAATGTAACATATAACATTATTAGAGCACTTAGCTGATTGTCTTGGAGACAAGGAGGTTGTTTCAGTATGGAGGAATCCATAAGGATAGTGCACAGTCCTTGATGGATATTGTTAAAGTGGCCCTCCTTTCCTGGGACAAAATCTGAAGTTAGACTAGGAAGTCTAGTGTTTAGTCATCCGAACCCAACAATAACGGTGGGGTTGGAAAACTCTCTAGTTTGTATGGTGGCTGCTCAACTTTCTCCCGACAGATGATGCCGGAGGAAATACGCATCGAGGACGGTGAATTTCAATGCCTGACCCTTTTGTTTCCAAGGGGATAAGCTGTAGTTTACCTGCTGAAACACAAGAACGCTTGTCTGAGCCGTGTGTGTGCATGGGGGATCCAAAGGAAAAAACTTTTGGCTGAGAAGTCATTTGGCTGACATTTGTTGAAGGCATTTGGTCTCTTTAAAGGGGTTGTCTCGCGAAAGCAAGTGGGGTTAAGCACTTCTGTATGGCCATATTAATGCACTTTGTAATATACATCGTGCATTAAATATGAGCCATACAGCAGTTATTCACTTACCTTCCCTGCGCTGGCGTCCCCGTCTCTATGGCTCCGTCTAACTTCAGCGTCTAATCGCCCGATTAGACTCGCTTGCGCAGAAGGGTCTTCTGCCTTCGGGTCTGTCCGGCAGCAGCCCCGTTTTGGCTCCGCCCCCTCTACGCATCATCGCGTCGCTCCGCCCCGTCACGTGTGCCGATTCCACCCTCCTGATTGGCTGGAATCGGCGGACGGGGCGGAGCTACGCGATGCGTAGAAGGGGGCGGAGCCAAAACGGGCTGCTGCCGGACAGACCCGAAGGCAGAAGACCCTTCTGCGCAAGCGCGTCTAATCGGGCGATTAGACGCTGAAGTTAGATGGAGCCATGGAGACGAGGACGCCAGCGCAGGGAAGGTAAGTGAATAACTTCTGTATGGCTCATATTTAATGCACGATGTATATTACAAAGTGCATTAATATGGCCATACAGAAGTGCATAACCCCACTTGCTATCGCGGGACAACCCCTTTAAGGCACAACACGCTGCTCTCAGATTGACCAGCACTGCTCACATAAGCAGCACTGGCCAATCAGAATGCAGCATGTAGTGTCTTAGAGTTAGACTACCAATGCACACTGTGCATTGGTTAAGCAGATGGGCCCTGCCGCAGTCTTATTATACAGAAGCTCGGGACCTGGGAGATCTACAGCACTATCTGCAGTCTAACTTAAAAGTTGGTAATCAGGACTGGAGGTCGCGTTAACAGATTTCAGCACAGAAGTCCCAACATAGAAAAGTGCAGTTTATGGTTAGCAGGTCATTGTTTGCTTTTGCAATAAAATTGCTCATACACAAGACAGTGATCTTAATGGCAGAAGGTTCACTGGCTTGTCAAAACCTCTGAGATCCTCGTGGATATATCTGCATTTGGTGCAGTCATTGGCTTATTTTAGAAGGCCTGCAAGCATTGGTTTCTTTTAACGGCATTATGATACAATAAATTCACATGCGCAAAATGGCAGCGTAAATGGGCTTACGTCGGCGTGAGGCCTACCTAAATTAAACTGTAGGTTGAGTTTAATGCTGGAAGATGCTACATCCTGTATACTTGGGTACCACTGTACTTTACTTTCCACCATAGATGACATGAAATATAACTAGCAACATAGTAGTCCTTGGTATAAGAAACTACTCTCCCACAATAGGTGTGATTAGCCACATCTATGACATTCCAGCTGAAAACTGTATATGGAGGATTGACTTTCCATCCTTCCTATTCAATAGTATGAAGTGGCAGTTCACATGATTGACCACCAATCCACACAACTCCTCCCTACCAATAAACATGCTGGTGAGGAGGGACTGAAGTCTTTGGAGATCATTGGGGTCCTGGTGGTCCGACCCCACAAATCTAACAATGATTTACCCCAGGGTTAGGAG
Organism: Eleutherodactylus coqui; assembly: GCF_035609145.1. NCBI lineage: Eukaryota > Metazoa > Chordata > Amphibia > Anura > Eleutherodactylidae > Eleutherodactylus > Eleutherodactylus coqui. Next base: position 19,830,306 of record NC_089849.1, on the reverse strand, counting down.
AGAAATGTTAACAGCTGCAGCCTCTTTAATGCAGACAACTTGGTTTGCGGAAACTTGATTGTTAACTTTAATCTGTGACCGCTCCAAATAGGCAGGTTGTTCTGGCCACATTACAAGGGTGTAACCTCCATGCTGCTGTACATGACCAAGCCTAAACCATGTAAATACTCAATAGTAGATTATATCCAGAATCTACAATAGATTAACAAAATATGGTGTTGCTCTCCAGATCGGAGCATTGCAGTAGTAACATTGTTTTAGGATTTGCTGTGTGCTTGGCTCATGGAAGTTGCTATTTGATGTAAGTATATAAAATATAAGAACGCATTAGTTTGCATAGTTTGAGATCACCAAAGATTATTATTATATTAGAATGGCTTCTTAAATTATTTGAGATAACAGCATGGTGATATAAAGCTATACTATAGGAAATAGTCAATATTGTGCAACATTTTGCCTGAAACTATACGGGTAATTGTAACCTGAGAGTTTTTTAAAAAAGTACAACGCCCTGAATACAAACAGAATTGTGATCAGATGTAAATGTTAAGGAGGCTTGTCTGAGCAGATGATTGGTGGGGTTGCTGGGAATCCGCCCACACCGATAAGATATTGATGGACTATCCTAAGGAGAAAACCTAGATAACCCCAATTATGGGCATTCCTTCTGCACTTCTGACTCAGATAATGGGATTCAATAAGACACCCCTCTCTAATAAAAGTACCCCAGTGATCAGCTGATTGCCATAAGTCCTGCGTTTGAAAGCCCCAGAATCAACTACTATCGCCAGGAGAAGCTATGGCTGGCAACGCAACCATAAACCACATGAATGGGCTTTTTTCTTCTATTTTTTTTAAGTGACTTTATTCAGTGTAGGGGTATATGCATACTGATGGTTACTCTGAAAAATAGGTTTGAAATCACACGGAAATAGAAGCATTCATTTGAATAGGTTCATTTATAGCAGCAATTTTTCACTTAAACTGATAGTCCAAGTTAGAAATATCACAGCATGTCCTATTCTGGTCCGGTTCTCGGACAAGATCAGGACATGTAATGTGCGATGTCCCACACGTCAGACAGTACAGGGTGTCTGTGTGCTGACTGATGCGAGTTGCACCTCAGAATTTCATCCGTGTGCATATAGCCTAAGTGCGCTTTCACACATGGTGAGAACATATACCACGTCTCCCAAGTGGATTTACTGCAGATTTCACCCATTTTCACTACCAGTACAAATCCGCAGCAAGTAAATGCAGATTTTGGTGTTGATTTTTTAGTCCTGTGTGAAAGTACCCTTATTGAGTAAGTCTTGCGTTTTTGCACCCCTCATTTTTGCACAGGGTTCCCTTTATCGGAAGCTGTAGCAACAAACCTTATGTATTCTATCACATTATTGATTAAACACCTTTTAGCCTCCATGTGTTTGTCTGACGACAGCCAAGCAGCACCATTCAACAAACACAGTATGTCCAGCACAAGTAACAGCACTCATGTAAAATGATGTGCAAACTATAAAGTTACCACATAATCCACAAACCACACAGTGTTCAGTCAGCAGCGTCCAGCTGATGATCAGTCGCTTCGGTCAGGGACATCGCTGGTTCTAGACCCTCCGTGACCACAGAGGCTGCACAGACCTGAACACACTAGAAATCTATTGTATCCCGGTTATTACCTCCAGGATGGAAGCTGCGGGGTAATTAACAGATCAGATAAAGTGGATCCAGCTCTGCTCGCTGTCTTTTGGCATTTTGAGCCTGTGGCTTTTTGATATAAAGGTATAGTTTTTCCCGTAGTTGTTATCCCAGTAATCTTTATCGCCGACCCGGTATCTTATGGCAAATTGTACCACAGAGCAAATTTGCTGGAGAAAAGGTGGTAACGGAATAACAAAGGCAAATACATCTGTGCTAGGAACAAGCGAGCCATCGCTACTTTGCCAAATTGCCTTCGCCTCATAGTGAGTTTTCCAGTTGGTGAATGAATACCTCACCGAAACCGCTTTCTCAAAGGCAAGATTTAACACTCGAATGGTGCCAGAAATCCCCAGCTGCTCCGAACTCGTAACTTGCTCTAAGCAGACGCAATATTGATGCAGACGCTCCGAGAAATCTCCGCACTCCACAGGCTGCTTGAAATCTGGCTCCAAGTATACGATGGAAACCTCCAAGTCTTGGCTACAACACAAGTCTGCGTTGATAGACAACCGTGAGAGAACATGCAGAGGGATGGAGGGGTCGTCACTAGCGTTGAACACCTTCACTTCCGCCAACTCCAAACCAAGGGAATCTGCAAACCTGACTTTATGGCACCGAGGCCGACATTTGGTAGCCGCCCTTCTCTCTGGCGAGCTAGGCAGAGACTTTGCTCTACGGCGCATAATCGGGCGCAGTTCTGGTTCGCAGCCTTTGCTCACCTTATTCTCTGTCCGTTGGGGGCGGCCTGATCTCTGCTGCTCTTTTGGCCCACCAAATCCTTCTGCCAGTTGTGCATGTTGGTAAAGGTTATTAATGTAACTTAAGCTGCGGGGGATGCCAAGCTCACCTTGCTCCTTGCGGGGGCGCAGCATTATAGAAGGATGCAGCACGGAAGACATGGCTAACGAACGGTAAATGTCTACATATTGGAATTTATCCAAGCAGCTTTTGTTTCCTTGTTTGGCTGCTGTGTAAAAAGTTGAATGCAGCAGATACTTTAGTCCCGATGACAATTGAATCCGTACAAAAGCCCCACTAATCCCTGATCAGCAAGAGTGCAGGAGGGTTAATGCACCTTTTCCAATTCCGGGTTTAGCAGCAGTAGCAGTATGTTCACACCCCTAGGCGGGGAGGCACTGGCAGCTAGAGATGACCTTATCAATGAACACTCCCACCGTCTCTCACAGACAGCAGACAGCACTGGAGGGCTGGCATCAGTCAGAGCGCAGTCATTGTTCAGCAGCCAGGAGTGAGACCGCAGCCTAATGCACAACTGGAATACACCGCAGCCTAATGCACAACTGGAATACACCGCAGCCTAATGCACAACTGGAATACACCGCAGCCTAATGCACAACTGAATCAACCCTTTTTCTTTCTGTTCTGCAGCTACAATATGGGTGGGAACATTACTGTTTTGTGTAAGCCGTGTAAATGTCCTTTCCGGTGATTGGACCAGTGCATTCTCATATTGTATTGGTCCAGCCTCTTGAGACGTAGCTTCCTTCCTCTTACTGCTGTTAGGAAATCAGAGCTTTCCAAACAGTCTTTTTATTGTCTTTATATATGCAAAAAGCATCCAATGACACAAGCAGGCTATACATTATTCAGTGATATAGCTGTATGCTTTTTTGTCTCAAGGGGAATTTAATTTTAAGCAAAAGTTAAATCTGCCCATAACTCCAAATTTCCCCATAAAGGACCATATGTATATTTAGCAGGTAATATATATGCTATGATAATCACACAAAAAAAATCATAAAAACATACACTAGAATACTATTTAAAGGGGTTTTCTGGTGTTTTATTATTGATAAACCTATCTTCAGGATAGGTCATCAATAGTTGATTGGTGGGGCTTTGCCGCACGGGATCAGCTAAGCACCCAGCCTGCTGTCAGTCTGGCAGGGCCAGATATTACTATCAGGGTGAGAGCCAGTAGTATAATAGGCGGCTTTGCTCCCATTAATTTCAGTGGGAGCAAACCAGCCTATTAGACTTTCTGCTCCAACCCCGATGATGACGTCCGGCCCTGCTACAGTGACATACTTACATAGTATATTGGGCTGAAAGAAGACAATGTCTGTAACTAGTAGAGCGTGCCGCAGACCCAAATATCTACAGCATGACAACCTTCCACTGCAGATTTTTTCCGCTACATGTGAATAGGGTTTGTTAACATCCCGTTCACTTACACTGTATTGTACATTGCTGTGCAACTTTGGCAGCTTCAGATGGATTTATGTGTCTTGCAGAAATGCAGTTTTCCATTGGGTCGTTATGTGGATCGTAGCTGCCATGCATATCATTTTGGATAATTTCAGTGTTTGTATTTTAGACCTCTGGGTTTTCTGCTGAGAGAAAGACTGAGGGATGTTTAGGTAAGTCAGTAGATAAAACCAAAGAAGATGAGCCGCAGCTTGTCACCTAGACCTAGCAATCCGAAGGCAAGCCCACCAAATATGCAAAGTGGTTCCCAAGTCCTGGCAACTCTGGAAGCAGGTGGCTGGTAGCTGTGGGAGGGTGTGCTTAAAAAGTATATGCACTCCATGTTAATGATATGCAAATAGTGAAAAAATGGAAATAAAATATTCAAAACATTTTGATTTACTCAGTATCGAGTATGAGTGCCAGGCGCAGAATTACCTACACTTACATGTCTTGGCACACTATCAGTGATGTTATGAATAGTTGCCTGAGAAATGTTCTGCCACACTGACTGCACTTGGGTACTCAAATCATCAAGATGTGTTGTTAGGAGCTCCGTTCGCAATTGCCGACCAATGATGTGCTTGATGGGAGATACGTCCGGAGACACTGCAGGCCTGGTAGCACGTTTAGACCATGCAGGCTGCTCACAGTTGCACGAGCTCACTGATGTTATCATGTTGATAGATGGCTTCTGGGACACTTCAGAGAAATTGTCATACCACTGGCTTCACGACCAAACCAACATAATGCAACGTTGGAATGAAGACTAGAGGGGTCCAGCTACTGTACAATATGCCACCCCATAATCCCGGGAGTGTCTTTATGCCGTTACCCAAGTGGTCTCCAGACCAATCTCTGACTATCATTCCTTCTGAGACATAAGTGGAACTCATTGCTGAAGAGGACAGACCTCCATTGCCATCTTGTTCTGCATAATGGTAGCTCTTAAGAGTGGAGGCATGAGATCAATGGAACACCTGTCGCTGGAGGCCTGACTCGTAGCCCAATGTCGTGCAAACGCCTTCTGTTGGCTTGTGTGGACTCTGTTCGATGCTCTCGGCTCGTGGTGTGATGTCCAATTTCACTTGCAGAACAGAATGGATTTAGGTTTCGTGTGACTGAAAAAATTTGCTTTCGATTTTGCTTTTATACCATTGAAGCCCCTCCCACATGCCCGAAATTGGAACTAGGTGCTTGCAAATTTGCATATCGTATCTCACCTTCTACTTCCTAAGGTCAGCGGCACACGAGCGGGTTGGATTCCGCATGCGGGAGCCCACAGCAGAATCCGTCTCTGACCGTGGCTAGCGACCCTGTATACCTGATTTCTTCTGTATTGTGAATGACCGTGGTGGCTCGCCGTCGGTCATCCGCAGTACAGGCTTTTTTTTTTAATCTTTGTTTTTTCCGCGGAGTCCACATTAAAATAGGATATGCTGCAATTTTATTTCCGCTCACGGAAATCGCAATCATTGTCCACTAGTGTGTGCAACTGTTCTATTGTTTCAATGGATGCGGAATACCACAGATTGTCCGCACGGTGACAATCGCCGACTCCACAATTCAAATCCGATGCCACCATCCTCAATTTGTATAACCTTCCGGCTTGTCCTTTCAATTTCAGTGTTGAGGAGTTCTAGGTAGGACCCTTATGGAGGTTTCAGCTAGATCACCTCCTAACGCCCCTCGTGACATTGGTGCAGCCGTGCTGCCATCTGGGTGATTTACAAGCTAACGTCTTGTTCCCAATTAATCATGCACTGAGAAGTATTCCTTTGAACTGTATGTACGAACACTCTGGACTGTGGCAAACAAATCTGAGCAGCTGCACATGCATCATGTATGTCTCCTGGCATTTTGCAGCTATTTAATCCTCTGATCATCCAGCAGAATACAATATCTCAGGTATCCGCGTACAGCACTGCTATCCATATTATGCGAGGCTCAACCCATAATCCTTTGCTGTGGTAATGACAGCCCTGTCCCTTTGAGCTTGGAGGGGTGGAGTTGTGTGGTTTATTTACTCACCTCGCAGCAAGCATTTCTGCGGTGACAGCACAACACATAGTGCCAGGATGATGGCAGATAACGGAGATGGGAAGGCAAGTAAGGATTGCACATGGATTGTTACAGAGCTGATGCCGCGTCTGTGCACCGTGAAGAGGACGTGTTCTGTCATGTAATTTATGTATCTTACATGTTGCAATAATGTATTTACTTCCAGCAAGATGTGAGGGAGTCTGAAGTGCAGAATTGACGGGATGAGATTGTAGACGCTTGGTGGTGTTAGAAATGATGATGTTTTGCATGTATTTCCTCAGAAGACGCTGCGATGCTCAAGGACTGCTGAGATATCAGTTCTCTTTATCAACATCACTTTAAAAGGTTAATATGAAATCTTGTGCCTAGGAAGAGCTCTCCGCTCAGGTCGCCTGAATCCGTATTGCCAGTAGGAGATCGCATTCGTGTTAAAATGCTGCAGTGATCCATGTGAGATATTAACACTCCAGATACGTCGTCATCATGAAAGCTGTTATTTGCGTTCAGTATAAGCTGCTGATTAGAAGAGGCGTGTCGGAATTATTAGATTTTCATACTGTTATTACAGACATGAAATTTGTATATTAAGTTTGAATGGTAGAGTTAAAGGGGCTGTCTGACATGCAAATAGGAGATGGTACAATGCCTCTGTAGCGCCACCTGTAAGAAGACAGCTTTACTACAAGACCTATCAGCTTTGTAACTTGGCTAGAAATATAAACCAAAGTCTCCTCCATACGGAAAGCATAACCCTATACAGGCAGCTGTTTCTGACCCTCATCGGTGTACAATAGGTGTCTAGCTGGCTGGGTGGGATGTGGATCAGGTTAGGGACTAATTCTCCTCTGGGCTCATTCACACGGGCGTATTATCACCGTGTACTACGCACGCATGTTTCCCATGCGCATTATGCGGTGAATGGAGGCAATGAAAGTATATGAACTTTTATTCTTCCATTCACACCTGCGGTTGAACTGCGAGTGAACACTTCGTATAATACGTGATCTGCTCTATTTCTCCCTGTATTATACGCATTCCTTGAAGGGCTGTGTATTAAACGTTGTCTATTTGCAGGCATTGTGAAGGGGCAGCGGTTCAATACAGAGTCCAGCTCTGCACATACTGCGCATGTCTGTGACGTCAGAATCATGGGCATGCGCAGTGCCAATCGCAGCCTTACGCGATTTCTGCCGGCAAAGCAAATAGACTGCGATGCTACAATGCTGCGAGATACTCACAGCGTTATACGTATGCGTCTGTGTGAATGAGCCCTTATGGAGACCACAAAGTAGGCATAAGGAGACTTACTGGCCATGCAATGCTCATCTGGGAAGTTTGTGAGTGAAGGAAAAAAATTGGGATTTAGGTACTTCTCTCCAATAAATGTCAAAAGACAATGGGATAAATGATCAAATCTCTCTTTTATTAAGGCCCAATGTCCACAGGCGGATTTGATTTGTGGAATCTGCGCGCGGGATCTGCAAATCTAGCCACTCAGAGAAGCATGGGCATCCGGAAAAGGATTTAAGGATGCGGATTTGTTTTGTGGACCTTTTAGTCTGGAAAATAAATCACAGCATGCTCCATTTTTGTGCAGTTCCCACACTGACGGCTTCCATTGAAGTCAATGGATGCCGTCCGATCCGCGGCCCATTCTGCAGCTGACACTGCGGATGGGCCGCAGATCCTGCAGGAAAGCAGGAGATTTAAAAAAAAAAAAAAAAATCTGTACTGCGCATGTCCGACGGCGCCCCGTGCGGACCATCCGCAGTACAGATAACCCGAAAGTGGAGAGGTCCACACAGACGTCGCCGACTTCTCGCACAGGGTTCTTGGCTGTGGGCAGAGTGGGATTCCACTGTGGGATCCGACCTCCCCGTGGACATTGGGCCTTAATCAATTTAAAACCAGCAGATATGCGTTTCGGAGTTATCCCCTTCATCAGTCAAGCTGGGTAGAACTAGTTTACAAAAAATAATTAGAGGAAGGACATAACATAGTAAAAATAAATGAGTAATATGACAAATAAATACAAAATATAAACAAATGTATGAATAAGCTCTTAAGCCTTATGTCTGCTTGCACACACGGAGTCCACTGCTGAATCCCACAGTGGTATCCGTGCGTGAACGCGGCCATTTAGAGGAAAAGAATGTTTCTTACCTCTCCGGGTCCAGCGCGGATCTCCTCTGAGCTAGACGGATCTTCTTTTTTCAGCACGGCGGTTGAGTCCGGAAGCGTCAGGCGACACGCCCGGCCTATGCGCAGTACTCGTTTTCTTGTTTTTGAATCCCCTGCTTTCCAGCAGATCTACGACACCTCCACAGTGACAGCTGCGGGTGTGCTGCGGTGGGGACGGCTTCCGTTGATTTCAATGGAAGGCGTCGCTGTGGAACCCGCAGGAAAATGGAGCATGCTGCCATTTCTTCCTGTACCTGCGACCCGCACATCTGGGAAAAACAAATCACATCCACATGCTTTTACTTGCCGTGCGGATGCTAATGCATCCCTATGGGTGGCAAGAGGTGCCGGTCTCCCGCGCAGATTTTATAATTAAAACACGCATGTGGACATTGGGTCTTAGAGTAAAGCCCTATTGCAATCGGTGAGGGGAGATGAAACTTCTTACCGGAGGCCTCCACATATGAACCCCAACGCGATGATCTTCCATGGACCCTCCCCGGCTTCTGCTTATGTGCCCACCGGCAAAATGATGGACACGTGCACAGGAGTCTGGCAGCCCAGGAATTTTAAAATCTCCTTGCTTCTAGCTACCAATGGTAGTCGAGTGACTGGAGCAGTAACTGGAGACCTCGTTGAGCGGTCCCCAATTCACATGATCGCCATTACCAAATGGTATAAAAAGGTAGCAATCTACCTTAGGCCGGTGTCACACAACCAGATAGGATTCCGCGTGTGTTTGATCCGCGATAATATGCGAATCAATCAAATGCATTGGATTATACAATTCTGCTCACATTAGCGGGTCAGAATTACGTAATCGCTAAACCACGGCACAGGAAATCTAAACAAACAAAAGATGTACTGCGTATGACCACCTGTGTAACTATGCAGTTATGCACAGTACATTAGGGCTGGGCTCACAGCTAGGATCCACTATGTGCCCCCGCAAGCTGATTCCACATCCGGCCGTGTAAGCCCAGCATTAGGCCTCCTTCCCACGAATGGATTTCCGCCGCGTAATTCGCGGCGAAAATCCGCTGCATTGCCCGCAGCTATTAGGTTCTATTGAACCTAATAGCTCAGGGCACACGGTGCGGAATTCCACCGCGGAATTCCGCACCGTGAAATCTCCCGTTCTCACCCGCAGCATGCTCTATTTGCCGCGGGTGTACGTGCTGACGGCTTCCATTGCAGTCAATGGAAGCCGTCCATTCACGCTATCTTCCGCTGTAACACAGCGGAAGATAGCGTGAAAACGCTTTCCCGCCTACCGCTGCCGCGTCATATGACGCAGCCAGCGCGTCACATGACACGGCCGGCCGCTTCATGTGACGCAGTGGGTGTGTCATGTGACGCGGCGGCGGTGGGCGGGGAAGCGTCATGCGGGAGCGAAGAGACCGGATCCGCTGGTAAGTATGGGGTCTCTGGGGGGGCGCCGTGACGGGCTTCGCCGCTGAATATTCCGCGGCGGAGCCCGTAGCGCTCGTGTGCAGCTGGCCTTATTCAGATCACTACCTCTAATACGTAATTTACAAGAAGCCCCTGGAACGCTCGCCTTCCTGCACTTCCAGGAGCAGCTTGTTAAGCGCCTTCTGTATGAGAACGCCGCACCTCAGCAAGCTTATGAAGCCTCACAGAGCGCCACATTTTACACCTCATCCCCGCCCCTGAGGTCAAGAAATACCCCCCAAAAAGTGTTGGGTTTGCAGCCAGCATGGGAGGAGGAGGGATACCACACAGTTTTACATTATTACTTTATCTAAAATTTAGGGAATGCCAAAGGGGGGTTCTTTTTAGGGAGTCAATTTTTCTTCTGCACAAGTGAGCAATGGGGTCTGGAATTTCTTTAGTGGTGCCCTGAAATCCAATGGCTGTTCCCTCCATTACAGGCCTAGCTATGTGTCCTACAAGTAGGTTGGAGATACAATGTGGGGTTAATTGCTGAACACAGAAGAAATAGTTCTACAAAATTTGGGGGGCGTCTCCCAAGTTTCCCTGCTTGAAACAAAGAAAACTGTCATGAAAGTGACATTCATGAAAAAAATGTAATTTAATTTATTTTTCACATACTTTATAAAAATTTTTGCAAAAAACTATTGGGTCAGAATGCTTAGTACAACCTTCAATGAATTTGTTAAGGGGTCTAGTTTTTAAATTGGGGTCATTTGTTTGGGTTCCCCATCGTTTTGGCCACTCAAGGGCTCTACAAGTGTGTAATGGGGCCTGAAGCACCTTCAAGCGAAATTTCTGTTCTGAAAGCCACCGGCTGCTCCTGTCATTTTGGGCTCCGTTGTGCATCCAGATATATAATTAAAAGCCACAGGAAACTGACATTTATTGAAAAAATAAAATTTTATTTATTTTTCACATGCTTTAGAATAATTTTTGCAAAAAACTTTGGGGTCAAAATGCTCAGTACACACCTAGATAAATGGGCTAAGGAGTCCAGATTTTAAAATGAGGTCAATTTTGGAGGGCGTTCTATTGCTTTGGCACCTTGATGGCTCTACAAGTGCCCAATGGGGCCTGGAATTTATTCAGTTGTGCCCTGAAATCCAATGGGCATTCCCACCATTGCAGGCCTAGCTATGTGTCCAGTAAGCAGATTGGGGCTACGATGGGTATGTTTCTGAACACGGGACAAACAGGGGCATCTATTTTAGGGTGCAAGTCTTCATTCATATGTGTGCTGTACAAAAAAACTTTTTAAAATGACACAATTGCCAAAAAAATGAAAATCGTAATGTTTTCCTTCTGCTTTGCTTAGATTTATTCAAAAACTGTGCAACCAAAATACGCAGTACACCCCTAAATTAATTTAATTTGGTCCCCGTTGTGCATTCAGACATAAAATTAGAGCCACAATGGGTATGCGGATAGAGCATGATACTCGCCCCACACATTTGCTGCTGCCACTTCTGTCCGATCTGTGTTTACATTGACTGCAGCAGTGATGTGGACGTTTACCCATATGACTGCTGCAGCACCAGTAATGTCCCATGTGCAGGCCTGTATATGGGATGTCACTGATCATATGACGTAACGCCAGAATAAGAAATTTAATAAACTATTAAGTGCTGGTTTGATAAAGAAAAAAAAAAAGTTGGAAAAACAATTTACTGGGAACCCATCACATTGATGCAGTCTGTGACTGAATGGTATGGAGCAGGAGGAGCGGAGCAGATTGTAACATGTGATTTTCTCCATTCAATATCTGCTCATTCTGAGCTTAGGAGTCCAGTGGGTGGGCCTATCTCTATACCGCTATCTCTATAGGCTGCCAATCACTGATGGGACCGCCCACTGGACGCCTAGGCCCAGAGTGAGCAGGGATATAAATGAATAACCTGAAAGTTACACAGAATCTTTTCCCACATGTTATATAACTCCTGCGTGTAACACACTACATGACACGTTGGCTCTGAGGCTCTTTCTATTCTTTGGGGCTCCAGGATTTCGGGCAGTTTGACCTTCATATATAATATGATACAGACATTTTTAGCTTCAGGCTATGTCATAGACTCTTTAATATGAAAGAAGTGTATACGGGCTGTAATGTCTCTGGGCAGGTTTCAGATATTGGTTTTGGACGGGGTAGCCTGGGTACTCTGTCAATAATTAATTCCTCCTGTTTGGAATCTGGGAGCAGCGCTTTGATGAAACGTTTCAAGTAATTTGGTAGTGCTCTGAAGAAACTGATTCTGTTACTCCTCCTGTTTTTATGTTGTGATGTCTGTTTCTATCTTCCAGGTCTGCTAGCTTGAAGCCTCTTTCACAGCAAGGTGCGCAAAAATCACGCGCTTAGAAAACACGCGGCTATTAGAACCAATGGTTTCCTATGGGAACATTCAGATGAAGGAATCTGAACATTCCCATAGGAAACCATTGGTTTTAATAGCCGTGTGATTTTTGTGTACCTAGCTCTCCATGTGAATGAGCCCTTAGGCTTTAGGTATGTATGTTATTTTCAGATTTCATGCTTCAAGCTAAGGGTGACTACCCACTAGCGTTTTTTTTACTGCGAAATTCGCAGCGTTTTTTTTTTTCTGCAGGGGTCAATAGGCTATGGGACTTGTAAAGCTAAAATCGCGATCGCGCAAAATTGCAATTTCGCGGTAAATCGCGATTTTAACATTACAAGTCCCATAGACCCCCTGCAGGAAAAAAAACCGCTAGTGGGTAGTCACCCTAAAACAACATCTCGTTGGGTGCAGAGTTTTTTTTTACAATTTAACAAAATGAAAATAGTTTTTTGACAGTTAAGTTATATGCTAAAAGTCATCATTTGCCACCACAGGATTTCAAATTTGAAACAAGTCATAACCCTACTGTCCTGTCTGCTCTGAGTTTGCTACAAGTGTTGGAGCTGGTGATTCTCTTCCTCTCCTGGACTCTCCTGCTGCTCGGGGCTTCTATTAGAGGAGCTTGAACTGTCTCTAGAAGGGGGCGGCTTCCCTGCATCTGGCCATATGCTTGCAGAAATGGCACTACCCTTTTTTCTGTACTCTGTCTCTTCTGCCCCCACTATGTGTGTGTGCTCAGGGAGCCAGGGTAAGCCAACTTACCCGATTCCTGTTGAAGAGGGTCACCTTGGGCCGCCGCTCCCGGCATCAGCCTCTCTGGCGTGGAAGGTCCTGCCGCCTGCTCCTTCTCCGTGTTTCCATGGTCTCGCGCAGCAAAGAAGTCTGTTAGCCTTTTTCTACTCCGACTTCACCTGCTGCTTCCTGGTCATCTCGCTCCCTTTTGGCAGGTAGTCAGTTTGTCTCCTAACGTGCAGTGGTATGTCGTGAATGTGTCGCTTTGAGGTACGGAGCACAGAGCTTTACTGGCGTGCGACTGCTGCCGGACCCCCAGCTCCAGGCTATGTCCAAACTGCAGACTTGCTGCAGTGGAGTTGCCTACGGAAAATTTTCAGTTTTACAGTACAAGAAATGTGGATGGGCTTTCAGGATTTGTCGTCCACACACCGTCACAAGTCCGCAGCATAAATTTTAAATCCACATCATGCAAATTTATGCTGCAGTTATTCACAGTGGATTTAACCCTTACAAATGAGGAGGTGATTTTTACTGCAAATTTCCACACCAAAATGAACTCTGGATATTACATCCCAGGTAGATATTACATCCCAGGTAGACGTCCCCTTGATGCACATTTTCTTTGCATTTGAGCCCTCCATCAGAGTATTACTTTGGGAAGATTTAATGGCGGATTCCTACTAGAGAGGACTTCAGCATGTGCCACAGAATAGGCATGCAGTGTCATATGTCTCCATAAGCTCCAATGTTGCAAAAATATGTACAGTCTACATCGCTTTTCTCCACAACAGCAGAAAAATATGTAACAACCTGACAAATGATGAAAGGACACTCTAGGCCAGTGTTGGCGAACCTATGGCACGTGTGCCAGAGGTGTCACGCAGGGCCCTCCCTACTGGCACACGCCGCCATTGGCCACTCACCACTTGTGAATACCGGTAGGGGCCGCGGCTCCCCTGCCGGCATTCATTCAGCTGCAGTGCTAGCAGTGCAGATCCTGGCGCATACTGTGACGTCAGTGTGGAGCTGGGATCCTCCTCCCCTCCCCCGACGTCTCCTACTACTTGGTTCGGCAAGAGCAGAGGGAGGAGACGTCCGGCAGCACACTGACATCACAGTGTGCACCGCGATCAGTGCCAGCACCAACGCCGTGCAGAGAAGGAGCGGCGCTTCCACGAGGAGGAGGGGATAAGTATATGGGTCTCAGTGAAGGGGGGTGTCACTATTACTACTGGGGGCCGCTGTGGGGTGTCGCTATTACTTCTGGGGGGCGCTGTTAAGGGGGGCTATTACTACTGGGGGCCGCTGTGTGGGTGGGGTCACTATTACCGCTGGGGTATGTTTACATCTGGCAGAAATGGGCAGGGCTGTTTCAAAATAGACCGGGTGTACATTTTGACTGCTTTTTGGATGCGGAAATGCTGCAGAATTTGCCACAGAAATTTCCGCTGAGGACATACTGCAGCATTTCTGCATTCAAAAAGTAGTCAAAATCTGCACGCTGTCTATTTTGAAGCGGCCCTGTCCCTTTTAGAACGACAGGGGTAAAATCATACATCGTGATGAGCTCCGTCCTGTAAGGGCCCTGACATTTTTGCACTTTGCCATAAATATGTGGGTTTTGGGTTGCAGTTTGGGCACTCGGTCTCTAAAAGGTTTGCCATCACTGCTCTAGGCATTCCTTGGGTGAATGGGGGTTTGTGAATATATATGATATACTTCCCCAGCACATATGTTGAATTTACACTGCAAATACAATGTAAACATGGCCTAAATATTCCTCTTTTTACTTTTCTCGGGGTTCCTTCAAATGAGCACATTTGGCTATATGCTCCCCCCAACGCATTTTTTTTGCGCAGCAAATGAGTGTATGTTCTGTGCGTGCCCGCACAAATGCAATGCGTATTTGCGCAGGCACCAATCATTCACACAGGCGGAGGAATCACCCCGCCCTGATTTAAATGGCTAATTAGCCTAAGTAGGTGTCAGTGATCTTGGGCAATTACAGCATTTAGCACATACCCGCGCGTACTGATGTGCATGGTTTACACCTCCAATCAACCTCTACGAGGCGCACAAAATAGAGCAAGTTGTATTTTTTTTTTGCACCCATAAAACACAGGGTGCAAAAATAAGGAGTGCGAATTAACCCATTGAAATCAATGGGTTCTATTCTCCATGTTATGCAAAAACGTGAGCAAACAAGCTCCTCTGAAGAAGCCCTCGGTCTGGGGCGTTGTATATAGCATTATTGCTAATTTCTCTTTGTTACATTAATTTGCTTTTCATGCAGATGAAAGAACTATTGTTCATTACATCAAAGTTTGTTCTGCTTTCCAATTTAGGGTTCTTTTTTTTTTTTTGCAGGCTTCACGTAGAAAACAGCTTGATTGCAGTTTCCTATTGAAGAAATTCTTGGATTTCAGAGCAAGTACTTGTGATTCAGACAAGTGAAATGAAATAATAAATGCTGTGGAAAAAAGTCACCAGCCCCACAGATGTGCACACAAGGTGGTTTTCTAGTTTTAGTAATTTTACCTTTTAGAAACACTATCTGTTTATGTCAGCTGTTAAGCAATTGCATACAAATCTTTAGCAGTCATATATATATAGCTCTTAAAAATTGACGACCTAGCTGATCAGCGAGGGGTTTAATCACTAAAGGCCCAGTTAGACACAACAATTATCGCTCAAAAGATGTCTTTTGAGCGATAATCGTTGTGTCATTTACAGCGCAAGATGATCGCTTAAACGTTGAGCGATTACCTTGCGCTCCAGCTGTTCCCCGCTTCGAGCGCCCAGCTGTTATACAGCCGAGCATTCTGAGCGGAGGAAGCAGAAGACAAGCGGGGTGTCCCTGCTTGTCTTTTGCATCCAGCGCTGTTATACAGCCGAGCGTTCAGTGCCGGGTATGGAGAACAGAGCTGGACTTCTCTGTTCTTCCTACCCAGCCTGTAATCAGGGAACAGGATACAGCTGAAACAATAGTGTCAGCTGTATCCTGATGTGAATCCCTGATAAGGCTCATCGTTTTCTTTCAGCATGCTTAAAGTGTCATGGGGTGCATCAAAAGAGGTCTAGGGGCACATGATGAGAACATTGTTCTTCCTCTTTAAAGTCACTGGTCAGACCACACAAGGAATATGGTGGACAGTTTTGGGCACTGTTCCTCAAGAAGGACATATCAGAGCTTGAGTGGGTACAAAGGCGGGCAACTAAAGTAATAAATGGAATGTGCAGACTACAATACCTGGAAAGGCTATCACAATTGAGATTATTTAGTTTAGAAAAAAGACATCTGAGGGATGACCTAATAACTATGTATAATTATATCAGGGTACAATACAGAGATCTCTCCGATCATCTAGTTATACCCAGGACTGTAACAAGAGGGCGCTCTAATAACTATGTATAGATATATCAGGGGACAATACAGAGATCTCTACCAGGATCTATTCATACCCATGACTGTAACAAAGGGGCACCATCTACTTCTAGAGGAAAGAAGGTTTCTACACAGACATAGAAGGGGATTCTTTACTGTAAGAGCAGTGAGACTGTGGAAGTCTCTGAGGACGTGATGATTACATATTTGATATAAGAGGGGCCTGGACAACTTTCTTGAGCGGCACAATATTATATTTTATAATCATTAATAACTTCAGAAGGGTTGTTGATCCGGGGATTATTCCAATTGCTAGATTAGAGTCAGGAAGGAATTTTTTTCCCCTTAAATGGGGAAAATTGGCTTCTATTTCATTGGATTTTTTTGCATGGGGGACTAATAGGCTGAACTGGATGAACATATGTCTCTTTTTGGCCTTACATACTATGTTACAAACTAGGTATACATGCCTTTACAAAAAAAAGTATTTTTTTAATTTTTAGAAATTCTTACTTTTATTGATGTACGCGCAGTATGCAAATGATTTGCCTTGCCTCAAAGAGGCAGTGCCAAAAGCTCTCCAAGTCAGTGAGTCACTGCTAAACCACTGCTTCTCCTTCCACTATCTGATCCATCTCCCCGTGTCTATATGCCATCACTGGTAGAGCTGAGGCATGCGCCACTCCTGCCGCGACCTATGGCACATGCACCGTGCAATGATGAGGCCGCGATGTATGCACTTTACCGACGCACTGCACATGCACTAGAAGATGCAGAAGGAGTGGAAAATGGCATATGTGCAAGACTTGACTGCTGCGATTTGTTGTATGAACGAATCAACGACTTTTGTGCATACAAATGGTGAGCATTTACACGTAAAGATAATAGTTTGAAATCCTTGTCATTTCCCTCATTAGCTGAAGTAAACACTCTATATGCTGTTTGCTGAGCTGGGAGTGTGTTTATGCGAGGAATCTCTGGCCAGGAGGTTTTTAATTAGTGAGAAGAAAAGCCGTTGTCTTCTGTTGCATGGGTAAACAACTAGTCATCCTGTTTTATCCCCCAACCCCTCAAGTCCTTTGAAAGACTAAACAAATGTCATTTAAACCAAACTAAAAGCGAACAAACTAACAACAATGTTTATGGAGGTGGAAAGTCAGCGATAAACGACAAGTGAACGAATAGTGCGCGATGGTCATGTGTTTACAAGTAACAATTATCACTCGTTTGAACGAATTTTGAGCAATAGTCTTTGCGGGTTTATGGCCTTTATGCTGGGCTCACATGGGCAGATTTATATTGCGGATTCCTCGATCGGCGTATGCGCAGACAATCCACAGTAAAACGCAGGCATTGAAAGGCATGCGTTATTTTGCTGCAGAATCCACGCGGATAGCCTCCATTGATGTCAGTGGAGGCCGTCAGACCCGCAGCCCATACACAATTAACATTGCGTATGGGCTGCGTGTATGAGCATCTTCACTAAGCGACACGGCAGGAAATACAAATAAACACAAAAAAGTACTGCGCAAGACTACCTGCGAGCCTCTGCGGTCATCCGCAGTACAGATTTTTGTTGAGCTCAATGCTTTTATGTACTGATGTAGAACTGCTTACCTGGATCACCTGCACTAGTGTCACATGGTGGTGCGATCGGGGTGGTAAATGCCATATCTATATCTAGACAGAAATGAGGACATTTCTCCAGAATGTCTCAGTATTGCAGCAAAGAGCCTCAAGTATTCCCAACTAAACTTTATCTAAGTATTCTACAAAATTAACCCCCTATTGACCAAATCTGTTTGGGCCTTAATGGGATAAATGTCTGATCTCTGGGGATCCAACCACTGGGATCCCCAACAATCCTGAGAACAGTGCATCCACATGCCCCATGTGAATAATGCGATGGTGTCCTCCACTTCATTCACTTCTATGAGATAGATGGAGATCAACATGCTCAGCAATCTCCTTCTATTCAATAGAAGTAAATGGACGGTGATCATGCATGCGCAACACTTCTCCACGCACATGGGGCATTTGGGAACAGAGTTGTCAGGATTGTTGAGGACTTTCAGTGATGAGATATTCATCCCTTAGTTTATGGATATAGAAGAAATGTCTGGTGGGAAAACACCTTTAGGCTGCATTCCCACGCACGTATATCGGCTCGGCTTTTGGCCGAAGGAGGCGGGACGGTGGCAGGGCTAAGTTCCGAGAATTGGCCCCGCCCTGTTCCACCTCTCCCTATTGCAAATAGTGCAGAGGGGCGGAGAGGAGGCAGAGAGGGGGCGGGAGCTCAGTTCCTGCTCCTGGCTCTTCCAACCCCCCCCCCCCCCCCCCTGCAGATGAGGACGACGTATATCGGCTCGGCGTGAAAAGCGAGCCGATATACGTTCGTGGGAATGCAGCCTTAAAGGGGTTGTGTTGCGCCGAAACGTTTTTTTTTTTTCCATAGGCCCCCCGTTCGGCGCATGACAACCCCAAGGGATGTGTTAAAAAAAAAAAAAATAATACATATTCCCCGCTCTGCGACGTCTTCCTTCTTCCTTCTTCTTCCTTCACCAAGATGGCCGCCAGGATCTTCACCCACGATGCACCGCGGGTCCTTTCCCATGGTGCACCGTGAGCTCTGTGTGGTCCATTGCCGATTCCAGCCTCCTGATTGGCTGGAATCGGCACACGTGACGGGGCGGAGCTACGTGATGATGCATAGAAGGGGGCGGAGCCAGAACGCCGCTCGTGCCTGGACCGAGCAGAAGGGGAGAAGACCGCACAGCGCAAGCGCGTCTAAAAAAGCAAGAAGACATCAGAATTAGACGGCACCATGGCGACGGGGACGCCAGCAACGGAGCAGGTAAGTGAATAACTTCTGTATGGCTCATATTTAATGCACGATGTATATTACAAAGTGCATTAATACGGCCATACAGAAGTGCATAACCCCACTTGCTGCCGCGAGACAACGCCTTTAATTACATTATATCCTTTTTGCCTCTGTGTTTTCAGTTACCATACCTTTTTAATTAACGTGGCTAATTAGGGCCTTCCTTTCTGTGAGAGAAATTGCTTTTTTTTCTGGCACTGCTTACTATGTAATTTATAGAATTTTTTTGAAGCATAATCCTAGAAAAAAGCAAATGTAATCCCTTTTTTTGTTCATTCCTTTATACTATTTATGAGTCACACTAAATAACCTGTTTAATTAATTCTTTAGGATATTACGATCATGTGGATACCTAATTAGTGTAGTTTTTCTTTGTTTCTATGTAATGTACAGTACATGCAAGACAATGTATTTAATGCTAAATAATCACATCTTTTGTAACCTTCTGCAGACTTTTTCTTTATTACATATTTTGAATCCCATTAAGGGTTTACTATTTTATAATGCATTAGCATCCTCCTGTCTGCTGATGCATTATGGTCTGTATCACTATCACGCAGGCTGTTGGTCGGCAACACTTGGGCTCCATTTACACGGGGCAGTTTGATTGCAATAAAAACCAGACCAAAAAGTGCATTGGTGGAACCGTGTGTGTTTTATTATGTTTGTTGTAAAATGTGGCAAAAAACGCACTCAGTTTTGCAAATGCACTTTTTGGTGCGGTTTGTATTGCAACCGAACTGCCCCGTGAGAATGGAGCCATAGTGTAACAACAGGATCGCCATACCTTTCTTGGCTCCCAGGCCTGAGTGCACAAGGGTCCCCCAGTCTATAATCGTAGCAGTCAGAAACCCAATGACTCTGTCAAAGGGTGAAATCCTCTTTGATCATGCCACAGCCATCAACAGGTTAAATGCTTGGAACCACGATGGTAGATCAGGAGGCCGCTCTAAGGATAGAAGCTGTTAATAACAGCCCATTCTTAGAGCAGGACCGCACAGTGACCCGCTCATGCATCATTAGTGCAGCGATGCCTAAAGACCTCACTGCGGACTAAGGACCTGCACTGCCAACCATCAAAATAGAGCAGGTGGTTCTTCAGTTGTTCACATCTTATTTAGGTAATTCTCAATAGCTGGTGATGTGTGTGTTCTTGCTATCGGTGTCTTATGTCATGTTACTCCCTTTCTTGAAGGAAAGGCAATCAGCCTTCATTACCACTTTCATATTATATTCATGAACGAAGGGCCATAAAGCAATTTGTCTCCCCAGTTTATATACCTGTAATTGGAGATTTTTGTTAGACAGTGTCATCATTACAGCTCCTGAGTATCAGTCTGTGGGGATAATGTTCTGAAATCAATTGTCTGTGCCGTTGTGTGAACAGTACTGGGCACATTACGATGTAAATTGTAATTGGAACCAAAGCTGTTTACTTTTTTATTAGACGGCATTTACTTACAGTGCGCTTCCGAAATAAAATATAGATGCCTTGCGATGAATAAGAGGCCTATATACACAAAAGTGAGGTTGTCATTATATACTCTATATGTATGCTGCAACGGGGTTTACAGATGTGACAGTCACTAACCTGTGACGTGCAGCACCCACGGACAGACCGCAGGGTCGACTTATTTCCAACTCCTCGGATCCTGCAATCATGCAAGACAGAGTCCAAATCGCACCCTGCATGCCTCACACGGCCCAACACACCTCGCTGCCACCACTGACTCTTTCTGACAGGTCACCCACCTCAGATTCCATCAGCTGACACAATTAACACACTTCGGGATTGTGGATTGTTAAAGGTTTCAAGGACAACTAAATAAAGGTTAAAGCCTTATTCTAAAAAGGCTCAGCAGTGCTTAGATAAAGAATAGACATCAGGAGATATTTACAGAAGGGTAAGGAGCTACAAATACACACAATATGGAAAGAAAACAGAATAAAATAATTGAAAATTCAATCTGTGAAGTTCTTTCACATAGTCCTGGGCGAGGAGCATGCCGAACAGGGAACAGTCCTGCACTTAGATGCAACTCCTGGGTTGGACCATGGAGGGAAGATCTCCCTTTAGTTTTAAAGTCCCTCGGGGTCCCACCTTCACCATCTTCCTCATGACCTCACCGACGGCTGGCTAAGTAGATGCGCAGATCTTCCAGATGGAAACCCAATTTAACATTTTGGCCATATTTCCCTGGGAGGCGCTCAAATAGGGAAGCTATTGCCGCTATGTTTCATATAATGTATTTACTTGCAAATGGATACCAAACATGATATGCCACAGATAGTTAGCTTTGCAAGTATGTGATTCCTTGAGTCCCAGGGGTCGCACAGCTATAGGAGTGAATGCACGCGTCTGTGGCACACTCACGGTTCTGAAAATATAATTGCCGTTGAGCTGGGACCTTCAAATGTCCCATAATCTCTTGTATTTATTTATTTATTTTGTCCCATCTCAATGGATGAAAATCGCATTCAGCAGTCTGAGGGATTTGTATTGGAGGGGCAGGAGACAACAGGATTTCCTGCAAATGGGTAATTTCATTATCACCACAACAAAGAGCTTCCTTGCTTGACCCAAAAGGAGCAAATTGGATCAAAGGCCCCTCTGTTATAGTTGTGAAAGGCAGTCAAATGAATATTAATGAGCCCTGCACACTCTCAGCAGTTAGGATATATATAGATATCCACAGCATATAGATGTCGGGAGGCGAAGCCCGCTCCATACACGATGGGTATCAGCTGTCTTTGACAACTCAGATCACAACTGATAATCCTTTAAATGCCACACTGAATTCTGATAGCAGCATTTATATATTCAGAACAGCCCCACTGCAATAAAATTGCCAGGTTGCCATCCAGGTGTCATGGCAGCCTGGGGTCTTCTGAAGGCCCGCGGGGCTGCCATGATTGCTTGCCTATTAAAAAATGCCTGTGGCATGTCTTTAATAGGCAGCTTGTAATACAATGTAATGCAGTTCCATTCTATTGCATTATGCTGTATAAGCAAACAAACTATCCCAAGTCTCCTATAGGGACTAGAAAAGAAACGAAGGATAATTAATATAAATACTTTTTAATTATTACAAAAAAAATATTAAAAGTTTAAAAAACGCTCTTTTCCCAGTTGTCTCGCCAGGGGAGGGGGGCCTGACAGCATGGTCTCTTCCTCCTCACAGCAGATTAGCAAATGCTGTGCACCAGCCATGGGGCTTGCGGCATGGGGGTACTTTGTTCCTGCAGGCAGCTGTGTATGCTGCACCTGCAATGTGCAGAGGGTCTCGCAGCACGGACCCCCGTGCTACTCTTTTGTGCTCTGGCACTAATTTAGGCCCTGGCTTGGGTCTAGTCAGGGGCACTTCCTGGAAGTCAAGCTCAGCTGCCCGCACTGCCCAATTGGGGCTTTTTGGTGTTGGAAGGAGGATCTTGTGGCATTCCTGCAGTCCCTGTTTTGCATGCCCAAATTCAGAATTATCATTGGTTCCCGCCTCCTCTTCCTCATACAGCTCTCCCTCAGGTCCTCTGTCTTGCTGTGCTTGGTCTTAGTGATTTACAGTCTTCTTAATCCAGTTGTACTTCTGGGCTCCTCACTTCTCGCAGCAAATACTTTGCTTTTCAGTCCAGCTCTGTACCGGCTAAGCAGTGGCTGGTAGCTAGCTCCCCTCTTCTATTACTCCTCCTGCAGTGCCCATACAGTAGGCCCATACAGAAGTGCTCTGCTGACTACCATACGCAGTCTTTTGGCACCACGTTCCACTCCAGAGCTGAAGGCGCCAGACAGTGCCCAGCCAGAGCCATGCATTTTGCCTGCATTTCCTATAGTAGATTTGGACAGGCTGAGCCGTTGTGCTCTAATTGTCGTCCATCGAGCCAGGCAGCCGGTAAACTGTCTGCAGTTACCCCTCTTGTCCAACCCCTGTCTTCTACCAAACTGGAAAGAGCACGCTTTTATTAACACGTCTTCCTTTTGTTGGCTTGCACCTCTTTGGCGCCAGACTGACGAGATTATTTCTGCAGCCACTGGTCGTAAGAACTCTCAACTACCATAGAACAAATCCAGCCATGCAAGATTTTTGCAGAACAAAAGGCCTTTGTTTTGTTTTTCTCTGATCCAGCTCCAGAACCTTGGATAGCAAGAAATCGTGGCAGGACCAAAACAGAAATCCCTCCTTTAAATCACATCTTTCCTGGTGTCTCCGGCTACAACCCTCCAAGTCCATCTCTACCAAATCTTCGACATGACAGGTGGCCCCCACCCAAACTTTCCAGGTGGGGGAACGACTTTCCCTATTCCTGGAGACATGGCTCATGTCTCAGATGCCTGGGTTCCAGAGGGCATCCCTTCAGGCTATGTCATAGAATTTTCTGCCCGGCCCCAGATCGCTTCTTCAGCTCCAGAATTCCAGTGCCTCTTTCAAAGGCCAACACTTTGGTTCAGGTGATAAATGCACTGCCTTCTCGGGGTTTAATAGTCCCTGTTCCTCCCTTACAACTCTTCAAGGGGTTCTATTCTAATCTCTTCATGATACCCAGGAAGGACAGCACTGTCAGACGTGTTCTGGATTTAAAGGAGTTAAATCAATACATCAACGTTCAACACTTTCGCATGGAGTCCTTGAAGTCCATCATTGGGTCCATAGAACTGGGAGAGTTTCTGTCATCCCTCGACATCTAGGATGCCTATCTTCATACTCCTGTCTGCAGAGTGTTTCTTCCACTTTGCCATAAACTTGGAACACTACCAATTTATGGCCCTCGAGTCTTCATGAAGGTCCTGGCATCAGTGATGGTGCTCTCCCACCCCAGGGGATAGTGGCCATCGCCTATCACGACAACATCTTGGTGAAGACTTTGACGTATTTCGACAGTCTGAAGAGTCTTCACATCACTCTGGATACTCTGTCCCAGTTCAAGTGGATCATCAACCACCCTAAGGCCGCCTGCAGAGGGGCGGAAATTCCGCAGCGAGATTTCCCGCGGAATTTCCGCCCCTGGAAGCTGCCATAGGATTGTGTTAACAAACGCAATCCTATGCAGACGGCCGCGATTTGGCCGCACGAAATCTCACGCGGCAAACAAATCGTGGTGTGCTCTATTTCTGCTCAGCCCCGCACAGAAACGTCACTCACCGGCCACCGGCTCTGCTCTGCGCGTGCATCGGCTGCTCAGCAGCCGGTGCATGAAAGAGTCGGGGCCGCGGAAGCAGGTGAGTGTCACGCTCGGGTCGGGTCCCAGCCGGATCTGACCCGGGCTGTCTGCAGGCGGCCTAAGTCCTCCCTCTCACCATCACAACATGTGGACTTTCTGGGCCTCTCATTTGACACAGCACGTGCCAGGGTCCTACTCCTGCCACATAAATTACATCTTAAGCGGCAGATGCGTTCCCTGCAATCTCAGACTCCCGTGACCATTTGTCACTGCTTTAGAGTACTGGGGTTCATGGTCAGATCCTTCAAAGTGATTCCATTCAACCAGGCCCTCTCCAGTGGGCCATTTACTCTTGGTGGGACAAATTTGTGGACTTGCTCGATCAAGAGATCCGCCTACCTTGATAGCTTCAAGGCTCCCTGGTGGATGAACTCCCCACAGATCCATCTGGAATGCTCCTTTCTGTCTCTACACCGGCAAATACTTACCATGAACGCCAGCCTACATGGCTGGGGGGGAACACTGCAGAAACCCACAACGCAGGGCACTTGGATCATACAAGGGTCTGCCCTTCTGATAAATGTGTTGAAACTTCGGGCCATTCTCCTGTCGCTTTAACACTTCACACCCTAGCTAACTGGTCGTCTAGTTCAGGGCCAATCAGACAACATGATGATGGCTGTCGCGTATATAAACCATTAGGACAGGACCCGTAACTCGGCGGACCTGGCAGAAGCAGTGAAGATGCTGACATAGGTTGAGGGTCATCTTCTAGTGCTTTCAGTGGTCCATATACCGGGAATGGACAATTGGATAGTTGATTTTCTAAGCAGAGAAACAGTCATTCCAGGAGAATGGGATTTGTATCCTGATGTGTTCCAAGCACTTTGTCAGAAATGGGGTCAGCCGGACATTGATCTAATGTTGTCCAGAATCAATTGCAAACTCCCAACCTTCATGTCCAGGTCTCAGGACCCCCAGGCTCTAGCAGTATATGCCCTCTTAATTCCCCGGACTGACTTCTAGTTTCTGTACATTTTCCCTCAAGAAGATCAAGATGGAAGAACGGTGATTCTCATTGCTCCAGACTGGCCTCAACGTACATGGTATGCGGGTCTCTTCGACCTGCTTGTTGACACTCCATGGCGCCTCCCTCTGCGAAAAGATCTTCTTATACAGAAACCCCTCTTCCATCCGAGTTTGTTCATGCTTCTTTTAATGGCGTGGCGGTTGAAGGACCAGGTCAGTAATAGCGGAGGCCTAACGTGGTAAAGGCATCCTTTTCGGGTTACTGCGCACTGTATTAGGTTAGTGGGTGCCTATTAGGCTGTTTGCAATGGTGCTTCCGTTTTTCAAGTGTGTAAGGTTGCTACGTGGGTATCTCTGTACACCTGCTTAAAGCTCTACCAGGTGCTTACCATTGCATCTTCTAACACCTCTCTCGGTTGAAGAGTTTTGCAAACGGCCATAAACTGACTGCATGCGCCGCCCTTATCTTTTCTTCTCCACCTCCAAGGGACTGCTCTGGAACGTCCCATGATCTTCAGCTGTGTGTTCCAATGCAACTGACGGAAAAAAAAAAGATTTTAGTACTTACCGTAAAATCTCTTTTTTTCCTCTTGTTTTTTTGCGGCGGACAGCACTCACCCAGAACGATGGCGACCACCTTGTTGGAGCATTCTTCCCAGAGTTGCACGTGGTTCTAAACTCCGTTGCATTTCTAATGTTTTACTGTTTCATTTATTTTAACCAGTTTCTATCCTACTTGCTGCTCCTATTGCTTGCATACAAACTGTTTAGCTTGGTGCCTTCAGGAGGAGCTAGCACTATTTTGCTTAGTATACTCCAATGAACAAGATAAAAAAGAGATTTTATGGTAAGTACAAAAATATTAATTTCACGAGAACACAGCTGCCTTGTGAAAATGATAGATTGTGACAGTTGTTTGCGCTGACAGATGTGGTCTCTTCGAGGGATGTGTTGCTCGGATAAGAATAAAGTATTTAGGCACTAAATAATGATATTAAGAGAAGTATTATGTTGTATGCATTCATTAACGTGAAGCTCTTCTTTTTCTTTACAGTGCTGGTTTTGCAAAAAAAATGAATAAGGGGTCAATGAATGAATGTTATTATGGAAACCAGCGTACAGCTGACACCCTTCCTCCAGAAAACAGATTACAGCATTTTTCCAAGTCTTCGGACTGTTGTCTGCTGCAACCTGGTGAATCTGTGGAGCAACGTGAAGCAATATGGGCTCTAAGTACTAGGTCATCCACTGAGACTGTGACCTGCTCTCAGTACAGAAGGCAATCATTGGAAAAACTCTTCCTGGACTTAGAATCTGTCCAGCTCTCAAAAGAAGATGAGGACAGCGCCAGTGACCTTTCCGATTCTGAAAGGGTTCCCATTCCACCATCACCACTTTCGCCACCTAAACTCAACCTACGAGCTGAAGAGATCAAGCCTGGATACTTCAGTCAGTATGGAGAACATAAGTGCAAAGATTACGAGTATGCAGATTTCCTTCCCCCACCTTACAATTCCTGGAACCTTCACCAAGTCTCCACGTATGTCAATAAAGAAGGTAAAAATGCACTGCAAAGCACAGCATCAGCCCCATTGGAGAAATATGTTGACCGTCTCCTCCAGCTAGAATGGCTTGAAATGCAAACTATTCAGTCTGAAAAGGCGAAAATGGCAAAGTCTAGACCTCACATGGTTCCTGTAACATGTCGCAATGGAAAATCTCCAGGAAAATATAAACCTTGGCCAAGTCCATCGCCCAGTAAATATATATCTACTTTAGATAATGTCACCAAAACAAGCACTGGACAAGACAAAAATAATCACAAAAAATATACCCACTATGAGCATTGTGGTGCAATGCAAAAAAGTTGCTCAAAAGTCTCTGCAACGGTGCAGATTTCCCCATCAGCACCAAAACAAACACAGGACGTCAGATGTAAGAAAAAATCAGTAACGAACTGTCAGCAGACAAAGGAAGGGTTATTCAGTGACTCTAAGATGCAATGTTCTGGAAATATTAGACCTCAGAGGCAAATGTTTGTTTCAAGTAGTGCAGAAAGCATCCCAAAGCAGACAAAGGCTAGTAAAATAAGAAAAAGTGAACTGTCAGTCAGTCACGCCACAAACAGACATTGTGTATCAGAGCAGAAAAAATAACAGCGAAAAGTCAGCAGCCAGGTATTGTTATATAAAGTAAAAACCGTTAATATATGGCCTTGTCTACCCTGCTTTCTTTATTTCTTTATTAGGGATTCGGGATAGGGCGCAGTTTCAGACGAGCGTATGGTAACATGCCTTACAACCTTATGTCATCAGTATTTCATCACTATTTGTTCAGTATTTGCCTCCATATATTTCATTTTCCACTGGGCGAATACAGATCCAAAAGAATAGCAATACGGAGGCAAATACGCAAAAATAGGTCATGCTGTGTTTTTTTTTTTTTTTTTTAAATGACCATGTAAAATACTGCCATGTGATTATCTGCATAGATTTACAATAGCTTCGTATTGCAGTCCACAAAACACAGACCAAATATGGGGCTAAAATACGCTTGTCTGAAAGTGGCCTAAGCTTCTGTTCACATCTGCTTGTCCGTTGCAAATTCAATCACATTTGATGGGAAAAAATATCGACGTGCAGTGCAGACCTCAGTGGAACCCAACAGTCCTATTTATAAGTCAGTGACTGACAGATCCGGCACTGTGTCATGGTGTCTGTTTATTACAGCTGTGAACAGAGCCCAAGGTCACAAAGAACACCATTGTTCCCCTTCCAAGACTACATTCAAGAACTTTTTTCCAACACTTCTAATTTCTTTATACTATTGCTACTTATGCAATTTTGTATGCAAATTGGAGATGGTATAATGCTGCTGCATTGCCATTTATTGGAAGGTAGCTTCCCTTTAAGTCACTTGTGGCATTGTACCATCTTCTATTTGCATACCAAATTTTCCAGAGGAGCATGGTATGGCCTACAAGTCTCCTTTTGCGTAGTTGGCCATGGATATAGCTGGGGAAGGAGGCAGGTGGGGCATGTGCCCTGGGTGCAGTGATGCTACTGCCATCTTCTGCTTCTCTTTGTAAGATTCTGCTGTACTGACTAGTGAACGGATGGACTTTACATGGATGGATCCAATGGACTTTACATGGATGGCGTAAAGATCCATAATGGTCAGTCTGGCTATTCACACGTGCTGATGGTCCATGTGAAAAAAAAAATCGCAGCATACGTTATTCTAGTCTGATCTCTGGACAAGCGTAGGCCGTGCAACATGAACAGATTCGTGAAATCAGAGCGCACACAGATGTCCAATTTCTGTGTACCCAACACAAGCCAGCCTGTGTGAATAAGCCGTTACTGAAAGGTTTAAAAGGAAAATATACAAATAAAAGGGATACTTTACATTAATTGGAAAAAAAAGGGGAGGGAGACAGCTAATGGAATATTTTTTGAGGGGGGGGAGGGGGGTGACAAACTGAATCTTTGCCCCAGGTGAAAAACAGCTTAACTATGAATCTGGCTTGGCAGTCTTCCCAAGGAAGAACAATACTCTTCCTGATCCTTATGCTATTTTGTAACATTGCTGCTTGTCGAAAGCAATCATTAATTATCTTTCTAAGAGGCTACTTCTACACAGCAGTATTTGTATATTTGTAAGCTAAAACCAAGGATAGAGCCTACAGAGAAGCAGTATAATGAGAAGATTTGCATCTCTTGTGTCTTTTGGACCTGCTCCTGGCTTTATGTTACAAACCCTTTTGCAGAATAATTGTAACAGATTCATAAGCCAAAACCCAGTCGGATATTGACTCGTAAGGAATATAATATTCCAACTGTGGTGATGTGAAAGATTATTGCATCACTTATTTGCTTGCCCTATAAGACACCATACATCCTTGTGTTACTTTCTCCTGTGGTGTCTCCACAAAGAGAATCATTACCCCTCTCCACCCAACTAGAATACTGCCATGTGAAAGTGAGTTTACTCAGCTTTGTTCTTGATAGAACAACCCCAAAATAAATGTCCAAGACAGGACTACAGAGATTATCATTAAAAATGTTCACTGAGAATTACATATGATAAAAGCATTAAAAAAAACAGAACCTGAAGTAAATGCAGCAACAATACAAGGGAAATCCATCACCCAAAGAAAATCATGCTCAGATGAACCCACAATACAAGCTCAGTGTCATGCACATAATAAAGTGTTGCCACGTAACTGAGGGTCTGGAAATCCCTGCGCTCCGACTGACCGAAGCTGAGGGCGAAACAATCGTGTTGGGGGGCAGGGATTTCCAGACCCTCAGTTACGTGGCAACACTTTATTATGTGCATGACATTGAGCTTGTATTGTAGGTTCATATGAGCATGATTTTCTTTGGGAACTCCTGAGGGAAGGATTTCCCTTGTATTGATGCCTCGTTTCCTTCATGTTCTGTTTTTTTTTAATGCTTTTATTACACATGTAATTCTCAATTAACATTTTTTTAATGATCATCTCTGCAGTCCTGTCTTTGATATATATTTTGGGGTTGTTATATCGGTTGATGTGTGGGACTGGCATTTGCGGTGGGACTCTAGTTGTCTTCATATAGGATTCAGCTTTGTTCTTGTTAAACTATCATACAAAGTGCTTTATGCCTAACATTAAAGTGTAAAATAATGTTTTATGTTGTAAAACCAAACGGATCCTCCATGGCACAATATAACAGAGGAACTAATACTCCCCACTCCCCAAGTGTCCCCTGCTGGCGGCTCCGGGTCTACTTGCTGATGTCACACTTTAAGACTGCATTCAGCCTGTGCTGGCCCAAAAACAGGCTGCTGCCGTAGGGTTACGGGGCGTCAACCTGTAAACAAAACAGCACAGCGGAGACCCCCGGCATATAGGAACAGGCGACTTTCAGTTTCTTTGTATCCTGACATCATGGAGCTTATAATATGAGCACTGATGCCAGGATAACAGCGGGTGACGCTGAAGCCTCTTATTGGCTGCACCAGTCACCTTATTTCCTATTACCTCATCTGTCCCTGGAATTACCAGGATGGCTGCAGCGCTAGTTTTCTGGTGGCCGCGGTGGGGTAAGTATATCTCATTTGTCGTTTTACACAGGGAGTCCTATTTAAAAGGGGTTGCCCAGTAACCAGCAAATCCCCTTAAAGGGGTTGTCCCGCGCCGAAACGGGTTTTGTTTTTTTTCAACCCACCCCCCCCCCCCCCCCCCCGTTCGGCGCGAGACAACCCCGATGCAGGGACCTAAGGAAAGCTTACCGGAGCGCTTACCTTAATCCCCGCGCTCCGGTGACTTCTATACTTACCGGTGAAGATGGCAAGATGGCCGCCGGGATCCTCTACCTCCGTGGACCGCAGCTCTTCTGTGCGGTCCATTGCCGATTCCAGCCTCCTGATTGGCTGGAATCGGCACATGACGGGGCGGAGCTACACGGAGCTACACGGAGCCCCATAGAGAACAGGAGAAGACCTGGACTGCGCAAGCGCGGCTAATTTGGCCATCGGAGGCCGAAAATTAGTCGGCACCATGGAGACGAGGACGCCAGCAACGGAGCAGGTAAGTATAAAACTTTTTATAACTTCTGTATGGCTCATAATTAATGCACAATGTACATTACAAAGTGCATTATTATGGCCATACAGAAGTGTATAGACCCACTTGCTGCCGCGGGACAACCCCTTTAAGTGTCTATTCTAGGTCCTACAGTACTTTACACTGAATCTTGTGCAAATTTTTACCCTTACATTTCTGATATGTTGACACCCAGGGAGCGCTCCCACGAGTCTTGCACTATGCTATGGGATTCGTCTAGAGGAAGTACAGAATTATGTAGTGAGCTGTGCCGTTCTATAATCCAAGTAAACCTGAGACACACACAACTCCTGTCAATGGAGCACCAAAGTGGTGTCTGTCTCACTAATGTAAGTGGACGTTCCAACACAGTGCTCAGCAGCTGTGATGGAATCCCACAACGTAGTAAAGACCGCTGTGTGAACGCACCCCTAGGCCACGATCACACGTACATTCACAACACACCACATTCAGCATTGTGGCAAGACACACCACCATTGTGATGAGGTGCGTTAAAAAACTGAGAAAATGTGCAAAAATAGAACAGACAGCGCTCAAAAAATTGTGGCGTTTAAAATGCCATGTTCAAGTGCAGATCTGCGAGCCCCCATTGAAATCAATGGGAGCGTTGTACCGCGATTGGTGCGGCGTTCCGATCATCGCAGCGAAAAGCAGACATTCTACAACAGTACTGTGCTGAAACAGTAGAAGACTAGATACAGCAATGGCTCTACGTGTCTGTGCCTCTCTCTGCAGCTGCTTCCTATCCTTAGACGTCTATGGGCAGCAACTGTAACCTGGCCACTCAGTGAAACTGCGAATCCGTCTCTTCTCTGCCTCTCTCGAGGTACCTTTTACCAGTGAATTGAGAGTAAAGGAACTGTGGGGAGAGGGAGAAGTGTCTGTTAAGTGGAGAAAATAAGGCATTTTTTTTCCTATAACAAGATATATTACAAAGTTTCTTATCTTCACTTATATATTCATTTATGCAAAGCTTACTGAAACATCAGTGACTCTTCAAATCCTGTCAGACCCTATCAGAGACTAATTTTTCTACCAAGAGAATAAGTCAATTCTTCCCCGATTAGCTTAAAAGCTTCTGTCACCCGCTAAATGACGTAGTTACATAAAGTGCATTTATAAAATAGTGCTCTATAATGGTCTGTAGTTCGTCGGCTTGATAGTCTATACATAGTGTTATTTCATCTATGACCACAAGATGTCACTGTAATCCTTGTTAACAACTTAAGGACTGCAGTGACATCATGTTTCTTCCCCACATTCAAAAAATCCTAACTCTTATTAATTTTTTGCGGGACGAGTTGTATTTTTCAATGTTACTATTTAATGTACCATATAATGTATTTCAAAAATGTAAAAAAAACTATTAAAGGGGTTGTCCCGTGAAATCAAGTGGGGTTATACACTTCTGTATGGCCATATTAATGTACTTTGTAATATACATCGTGCATTAAATATGAGCCATACAGAAGTTATTCACTTACCTGCTCCGTTGCTGGCGTCCTCGTCTCCATGGCTCCGACTAATTTCTGCAGCTTCTGGCTTCTTTAGACGCGCTTGCGCTGTCCGGTCTTCTGCTCTGTTGAATGGGGCTGCTCCAGCGTGCTCGCGCCGTAGAACTGGTCTTCTCCGCGTCATCGTAGCTCCGCCTCCGTCACGTGGTGCCGATCAGCCAATTAGGTGGCTGTAATCGGCAGTGGAACGCAAGACATCCACGGTGCACCATGGGAGAAGACCCGCGGTGCACCATGGGAGAAAACCGCGGTGCATCATTGGGAAAGGACCGGCGGCCATCTTTAAAAGAAGAGAAGAAACTGCCCAAACGGGGATGCAGGTAAGCGATTTATTTATTTATTTATTTAAATAACAAAGGGGTTGTTTTTAACAGGGCACAATGTGGGGGTAGGTAGAAAAAAAATGTTTTGATTTCGCCGCGGGACAACCCCTTTAAGTGAAATGAAATGGAAAAAAAGCACATCTTTGGGGGATTTTGTTTCTACGGCAGCAGAAATAATATGATAATTTATTCTATAGGTTGGCACTAGAGATGAGCGAACGTGCTCGGCCGCGCCCCTTTTTCGCCCGAATACCGCGATTTCCGAGTACTTCCGTACTCGGGCGAAAAAATTCGGGGGGCGCCGTGGCGGCACGGGGGGTAGCAGTGGGGAGTGGGGGGGGAGAGGGAGAGAGAGAGGGCTCCCCCCTGTTCCCCGCTGCTACCCCCCGCACCGCCACGCCTCTCCCCGCCCCCCGGCGCCCCCCGAATCTTTTCACCCGAGTACTGAAGTACTCGAAAATGGCGGTACTCGGGTGCGTAAGTACTCGAAACGAGTACGTTCGCTCATCTCTAGTTGGCACGATTACTACAATACCAAATTTATATAGTTTTATTTATTTTTTTTGATGTACATCTTTTAAAAAATATATCTTTGGAAAAAAATAAAACTATTTTCTGCCGCCATCTTCTGACAGCCATTAACTTTTTTGTTTTTCCGTCGACCTAGTTGTGTGTAGGCAGTTTTTTTTTTTTTTTTGAAGGACGTCCCGTAGTTTTGGAGTTTATATGTTTTTGGTTTTTTTTGGCGCTTTTTATTATATTTTTTTCTTGGAGACTGGGTGATCAAAAAAAGTGCAATTCTGACGTGTATTTTTGTTTCTGAGGACATCCGCCATGCGAGCGAAATAATGATAGAACAGACTCTTATGGACGCATTGATTCCAAATATGTTTTTTTTTTAAATCCAGATTCTTTTATTACAATAATGGAAAATGACTTTTTTATTTAAAATTTTATTACCTTTTATGTTTTTAATAACTGATGAATAAAAAATATTTTAAATACTTTTTACATTTTCTTTTAGTTCCCAGAGGGGATGTGAACTTGCGGTGGTTTGATCACTCCTGCAGCTTGGTGTAATACCATAGTATTACATGATACCACCATCTGACAGGCAATCTATCACCACAGGAATGGCATTATAGGCAATCAGCAATGGAAGCCCTGGGGGCTATCAAAAGGCCTTCGGCTGCCATGGCAGCTGAACAGCACCCCGCCATCTCATCTCAAGGACTCCTCAACTCCCATCGGGGCATTTAAATGCCGCTGTCAGAATTGAAGGCAGCATTTAAAAGGTTAACCTCATCGATCAGCTAGAGTGCTGATCAGATCTGTTGCATGCGGGTGTCAGCTGTAAGAAGCAGCCGGCACCCACATTCTATGCAGCTGTATCGACCCCTGATCCTTCTCCATACAAAACCAGAACACTCTGGACGTAACTGTACATCCTGTATTGTTAAAGGGGTTTCATACTAACCCCCTAAATGGCCTGCAGTCCAGCGCAAAAATCCCCGACCCTACTGAAGCTGCAAAAGTTACGTGCCGTTCATTGTACATGTAACCAATTGTTGATTTCACCGGTCACATGCCACCCATGGCAATATCACCGCTGAAGCCAGTCATTGGTTAAGTGGTCACCTGTACAATGAATGGCATGTGACCGCTGCAGCATTATCCTGGATCCAAGTGGACCGAGGCTCTTGTGCTGAATCATATTAGGTGAAAACCCGGATCCAGCACCACATCCCAATACTGATATCCTATATTGAAATAACAATAATAAATTAGATATTAGAAAAAACTTTCTGACAGTGAGGGTGATCAATGAGTGGAACAGGTTGCCACTAGAGATGAGCGAACACGTTCGGCTCCGCCCCTTTTTCGCCCGAACACCGAACTTTGCGAACACTTCAGTGTTCGGGCGAAAAAGTTCGGGGGCCGCCGTGGCAGCGCGGGGGGGTGCGGCGGGGAGTGGGGGGGAGAGGGAGAGAGAGAGGGCTCCCCCCTGTTCCCCGCTACTGCCGCCCGCGCCGCCGCGCATCTCCCCGCCCCCCGGCGGCACCCGGACACTTACGCGCGAACACTGCAGTGTTCGGCAAAGCCGGTGTCCGGGTGCGGATGTGTCCGTAACGGACACGTTCGCTCATCCCTAGTTGCCACAGGAGGCGGTGAGTTATCCTTCAATGGAAGTGTTCAAACAAAGGCTGGACAAATATCTGTCAGGGATGATTTAGTGAATCCTGCACTGAGCAGAGGGTTGGACCCGATTATGTATTTGTGCGTATCTGAGTCCTCTTGCAGGTTTTTTGCACGTGTGATCCGTAAGAGATGGGTGCTACAATTATAAGAAAAAGAGGTGTACGATTATAGAGGCAACAAGAAGTCACATCCAAAAGATTATCGCACACTCAAAATAAAATGGAAAACCTTTATTTAGATAATAAACACATGCACTTATTAAAAACACTTTAAAAATTCAGAGACGTACAGTTCACACTAACCTTCTCACTGGGTTTGTAAGCATTGCCTCTGCCCTGTTTTTACCCGTCCAAGATGGCTGTGGCAATTTTCTAACTACCCAATACACACTGTGTGCTGCCTTCCGTCCAACACTGAACATATGCATTGGCAGTCTAACACCACTAGGATTAGTTGGGCTAAAGATTGCATCGGCCATCTTGGATGCCCAAATAGAGGACCCAGAACTGGCACATAAGAGGGATGGCAAAGAAGAACCATTCCAGAGAATATACTCTTTCCTTGGGCCTTGGACAGAATTTTGTCAGAAAATGGAGAGATGCTTTAAAGGAGTTTTCCAGGCAGAAATACTACTGATGACCTATCGTAATAGTTGAGTCCCAAGCAGCAGACCCCAGCCAGTCAGCTGATAGGGTGCACAATCAATTCCATTGAAATACAAACTGAAATATTTTAGGCTAGAAAAGCTTTTTTTTTTTTAAAGAAAAACCTAAGACTTACAAATAATTTGATGCACTTTTTGACTTCATGGCAGCATTTAGTCTTTTTGGGTACATCTTGACTTGACAATCTTTGCCCACTCTGCCTTGTAAAAGCGCTCAAAATCTATCAGAAGGCATCTCATGTGTAGTGCCCCCTTCAGGTCACTAACAGGATTTAGGTCTGGGCTCTGGCCTGGCCATCCCAAAACTTTGATCTTCTGAAGAAGCCATTCTCTTGGTGATTTGGAGGAATGCTTTGGGCCGTTGAGCTGAAAGATGAAATTCCTCTTCATCTTTTCAGCTGATGCCTGAAGATTTTGTACCAAAATGGACTGATATTTGGAACAGTTCATAATTCCCTCCCCCTTGACTAAACCCCAGTTCCAGCAGCAGAAAAACAGCCCCAAAGAATAATACTGCATCTTCACTGCGAGTCGGGGGTCTTCTGGTGGTGCACAGTACTGGCTTAGTGCCAAACATATTTTTTGGAATTACAGGCAACAAGTCTAACCTTGGTCTCATCAGACAGAACATGTTCTCCCACAGACTTCTGGCAGACTTGGTGAAGGTTTTGACAAAGCATTGTCTGGCTTGGGTGTTTTTGTTAGAAAAAGCTTCCGTCTTGCCCCCCTCCCCCACAGCCCAGATATATGAAGAATACGGGAGATGGTTGTCATATGACTACACAACCAGTACTTCCCAGAAACTCCTGCAGCTCCTTTAACCCCTTGGGTGGCATGCCCGGGAATTTTCCGGGACAAGCTCCACTGCCCATAGCGATATAGGCCGGAAGATTTCTGGGCTATATTACACTATGGGACCTGCAGAGCACATTGCTATAAGCTGTGGCATTGTGCTCAGCCTGCGCAGACCCACACAGAGCAGTGCAGGTCTGTGAAAAAAGCAGGAAGATATTACCGATCTGCCGGCAATCTCCCGCTTCTATTTTCAAACTCCTGCACTGCTTTGTTTACAGGTTGACACGGAGACCATCGGCTTGTCAGAAGCCAGCCAATGGTCTCTGTGGCAGGGTAAGGGCTGGTACTTGGCTATCAGAGGATAGCCGGGCACCAGCTCTTACACAGCAGAGATCGGAGAAAACCTCTATGCGACCACAGCATGTAAAGGGTTGACAGAGGGAGGGAGCTCCCTGTGTCAGAGGATAGCCGGGCACCAGCTCTTACACAGCAGAGAATGGAGAGAACCTCCAATCTCTGCTGTGTTAACCCTTTACATGTCGCGGTCTATGTGACTGCAGCATGTAAAGGGCTGTCACCATCGGACCCCTGGAATGTGATCAGGGCGTCCTGATGGGTCTCTTTGGAAGTCCCTCTAAGAAACAATTTTTTTTTTCTCCCAATCTCACTACAAATTTTTCTACAAATGTTATGCAATAAATTATGTTTACCGAAAAATGATGCCATTAAAAAGTACAACTTTTCCCGCAATAAACAAGCCCTCATACAGCCGGGTCAATGGAAAAATAAAAAAAAGTTATGGCTCTTGGAACGCGACTGCAAAATTTGTTGAAATTAAATGATTGGCCCATTTAAAAAACCTGCCCTGGTGGGTCTGACAGGGTGGTAAGAAACCCGCCACTCAAGGGGTTAATGTTGCTGTTGGCCTCATGGCAGACTCCTGGAATAATTGTCTTCTAGTCTTTTCATCAATGTTTGAGTAAATAATTGTGAAGTCTCAGCAGCACGCCAAATCTCTACACCAGTAGGGAAGACGTATACAGCAGAAAAAAGCTTGAAGCTTGGAGGTGCACGCTTACCAGTGGAACCGGACTCTCAGGGTCCCTTCAAATGCCAGATAAATAGAAAGATGTAAGCAGCACCCTGTGGAACTT
Organism: Eleutherodactylus coqui; assembly: GCF_035609145.1. NCBI lineage: Eukaryota > Metazoa > Chordata > Amphibia > Anura > Eleutherodactylidae > Eleutherodactylus > Eleutherodactylus coqui. The sequence goes on along the minus strand of NC_089849.1, from coordinate 19,792,923 downwards.
TTTCAAGAGATCTTCAAGTAGTCTTCATATGGTAAAAAATCCAATTGACATCTTTATTGTTAAAAGGACTCCATGCATTTGGTGGAGCTTGTAACGTTTCGTCCTTCACAGAGGACTTTTTCAAGCTTATTCAATGGGGCCGGGGAAAGGATTGCACGCGTGCGGGGTGCACACGTGTGCCATGCAAGGCTGCCCATTGAAAACAATGGGAAACACTTGACAATCCTCTTTGATTGCTTCTTTCCTGAAGTGATGCGAGGAGCTTTTGACACAAAACGCCTTGCATCTGCAGGTGAATCACACATTCCCGAGAGTGATATCAAGCTCTCACTGCCCAATATCACGATCGCCCGTGTAAAATTAGCATAAAGTAAACTTGTACTTTTTACTGCCTCATGAGTGCGGTAAGAACAAAACTCAAGAAACAATGGTGCGATTGCACTTTTTTCTCTTTCACCTCACCTGAAAAAAACTTTTTAAAGCTTTTTAATATATTCTATTACTGCAGGATGAAAAATGAGAGAACTTGAAGGGTTAATCTGCACAGATCATTGTGGCGGGAGTGCTATGCGCCTGAAGAAAGTATCACAAGTTAGACTAATCTCCGGAGTTCCCGCCTTCCATCACTTTATGTATCTGTACATTATGTAAATTAATTAAAAAGGGATTAGAATCCATGATTATATCGGAGTTTAAGCTCAGCAAACCTGTTGGACACAACGCTAAAGCCAACGGTATTGTACTTCTACGCAGTACTGTCATTGAGGACAATCTCTGTACAGAGCTGTGGAATATGTTGGCGCTATGTAAACAAAAGCTATAATAAAACTATTCAGGAAGTCATTTAGATCCTGTCAGACCCCGACTCCGTGGAGCTTACATTCTCATCTCCTGCCAGGAGAATAAAATGATTCTTCCCCAATTATCCTAAAAGCATGCGTCGCCCTCTAAATGATGCAGTTACATAAAGTACTTTTGTGAAGTTAGTACTGTGTAATCTTTGTAAAATTCTATGGCTTTGGTGTTCTATTCATCCTGCTATTTCAAACGAGACCACAAGATGTCGCTGTAATCCTTAAGACAACCATCAACGCACTGTAGGTAAGGTGGAACAAATCTCAGCGCTCACAATGAAAACTTTATTCGCTAAACAATCCAAGGTGTCGGCCCCTAACATGGGTCTTTTAAAGTCAAATAATATCAGTACATCATTTGGGATATAAAGGGAACTTAATACCTTCCAATTAACTAATTATTCGTAGAATCACAGAATGGTAGAGTTGCAAGTGTCAATGCCTTGCTCAATGCAGATCATTAAAAAAAATCACAGACAGATATTTGTCCATTCTCTGTTTGAACACTTCCATTGAAGGAGAACTCAACTCCGCCCATGGTAACCTGTTCCACTCGTTGATTACCCTCACTGCCTAATATCTAATCTGTGTCTCCTCCCTTTCAGTTTCATCCCATTGCTTCTAGTCTTTCCTTGTGCAGATGAGAATAGGGCTGATCCCTCTGCAATGTGACAGCCCTTCAGATATTTGTAGAAAGCTCGGCTTTCTTGTTTGCAAGCTAAACATTCCCAGATCCTTTAACCGTTCCTCATAGGACATGATTTGCAGACTTCTCACTATCTTGGTAACTCTTCTCTGAACTTGGTCCAGTTTGTCTATGTCTTTTTTAAAGTGGGGTGCCCAGAACTGGACCCAGTATTCCAGATAAGGTCTGACTAAGGAAGAGTAGAGGGGGATAATGACCTCACGTTATCTAGACTCTATGGTTCTCTTAATATATCCCAGAATTGTGTGTGCCTTTTTTTCCTGCTGCATTACATTGTTGACTCATGTTCAGTCTTTGATCTATTAGTATACCCAAGTCTTTTTCACATGTGCTGCTTAGCCCAATTCCTCCCATTCTGTATGTGCTTTTTTCATTTTTCTTGCTCAGATGTAGGACTTTGCATTTCTCCTTGTTAAATACCATTCTGTTAGTCGCCGCCCACTGTGCAAGCTTTTCTAGATCTTTTTGAATACTCTCTCTCTTCCCTAGTGTTAGATATCCCTCCTAGCTTTGTGTCGTCGGCAAATTTGATCAATTTCCCATCAATTCCCTCCTTCAGATCATTTATAACACTGGGCCCAGGACAGAGCCTTGTGGTACCCCACGTGATACATTCTCCCACTTGGATGTGGAGCCATTTATGACCACTCGTTGAGTACGATCACTCAGCCAGTTGTGAATCCACCTAACAGTTGCCTTGTCAATCCCATATTTGGTCATTTTTTCAATAAGTATGAGATACTTTGTCAAATGCTTTACTAAAGTCAAGATATACTAAATCTACTGCATTTCCCTGATTAACCCAATCGGTGATTCTGTCATAGAAGGAAATTAGATTAGTCTGGCATGACTTGTTTGTTACTAACCCATGCTGGCTCTGGTTAATTACTCTATTTTCTTTCACATGCTGTCAGCTGAATACAATGTAATCAGCCGTTCCCGTACAGAACACAGCGTGCAGTCCCTGTTATCTACTCTCCGGCTGAACGATGGATTTTAAGCTCACCTTAAAATCATTGTTCAGCCAAAGAGTAAATGATGGTAGCATTTACACGCAACGATTATCGCTCATATGCCATCGTTTGAATGCATTTTGAATGATAATCATTGTGTTTGTAATAATTGTGATAATCATAGGATTAAATGTAAGGCTTGACTACAATGGTGTCTGTCTGACTTCTGTTATGCTACGCATGAAACAGTGCAGGTTGCTGCACTATTTAGTCTGGGACTTTACATTTAGTCTCCGAACAGAGCCCCCGAGCGCAGCTGTGATGTGGCCTTACCTGCAAAAATTGTACAGCCATTGGTCAACATAGATGAGGGTAGTTTGACTGCGTGCATTCAGCCTCCCATTGTGGTTTCATTCTGTGTTATATATAGGGGGAAATGTATTCCCATAAGCACAAGTTGCACCTAATGTATGAAGAGGCATATGCCAAATTTTTCTTTTGTTTTGCATGTTTTCTTATGCATGTTTTTTTTTTTTTGCCACTTCTGTTTTTTCCGCTCTGCTCACCATTTTTCTAGAACAGCAGGGCTTACTGAGGACGGACGTGGTGTCCTGCTGCCCAACAGGTTTGCTTAAATTTATGCCATAACCTGCTGTGAATAATAACTCAAATCTACAGCAGGTCATAGCTTAGGCCGGGCTCACACAGGCAGATTCCAATTGTGGAATCAGCGTCCGCATGGAGGATCCGCGGCAAAACGTAGGCATTGAAAAGCATTCCCTTTTTCATTCACACTCACGGATGCGAATTGTGTATTCTGTGACCAAAAAAGTCGCAGCATGGTCTATTTTGCCGCAGACAGCCTCCATTGAAGTCAGTGGAGGCCGTCCGAGCATAACATTGCACTTTTACGTAGTACTGTCATTGAGGACAATCTCTGTACAGAACTGTGGAATATGTTGGCGCTATATAAACAAAAGCTATAATAAAACTATTCAGGAAGTCATTTAGATCCTGTCACATTGCATATGGCTAGCGGGTACCCGCGTCATCGCTAGTCAACAGCGCGGGAATTACAAATATTCAAGGGGAAAAAAACACCTCGCATGATCGACAGCGAGCCGACGTGGTTATCAGCAATTACAGAAAATTCAGGTAGGCAGAGTCGCGGGCCTTAGTTTGTGCCAGATGTGTGTGGTGTGGATGGAATGTGTGTGTGTCCATGTGTAGCATTTATGCTATGCCCATTTTCCCATTAATCGACCCCCTTTTCTGACAATCCACACCCCTTTGTCAAGTTAGCCTCAGAAAGGGGAACATTTACTGCTGATGCTGTGCCAGAATTCTGGTGTAAGTTGTGCCTTTTTTTGCAGTATACCAGTTACCTCTATATATATTTTTTTAATCATTAAAACCAAACAGTGAAACATTTTTCTAATCTGCTTTTATTTTTTCCTTGTATATTTTCTTATTTTAATGCCTGTAGATGACTGTGGGGGGCGCCATCTCGCCTGCACTGCAGAGATATGCTTTACAGCTGCCTGTTTTTTAGATATGATTTACAGCAGCCTCGTGGGCCGGTTAGACAATATGTAACTACTGTGTAAATGTAAAAGAATATATTCGTAATGACAAGTGCCACGAAGGTGAGAACAAAAGGCTATAAAAATACAGAATTGGCACGATAATAAGAAATAACATGAAATAACATAATTCTACTAAGGCCAATCTAATTCCAGTCCTGTGATAACAATCCATTCGTAGGCATTTCTGCTTCACCAGTATCGGTAAACTCCAAACTGCAGTTTTCTTCTTCAATTCATCAAATTTCCAAATAATCATGACCATTGGATAACAAGGCCTCGGTACTGCGACAGAAAGAAGCGTGACACGCATTAAAAAAATTCTAAAAAGACTTCCCCATAAAAGGCCATCACACATTTCATCTCTTGGCAGTACTGAGCGCCAAACTGAAACCGCCATCCGTGAACTCGCTTATCTTTAAGCCATGAATTACGCTAGCTTGTGGCGTCACTGATGGTAAATCTGACGCCTGCTTTTTGCTAAGCTCCATCCACTTTTTCAGTTGTGGTGGCAGGGGTGCAAAAGGCCCAAAAGTTGCCGTTTAATGCATAAGTGGAAGTTGGCAAAACTTTTGTACGGCAGTTTTGTTGAATCTCCCCCATTGTGTCTAAACTTGTCAATGTTGAGGGATCAAAAATCTCATCAACTTGTTGCTGACTGTGTATATATCATGTTAATTAATTGTATTCATGTGAGGTCTTGCCCAAATATAATTTACCTAAGAGCACTAAAGCTAAAAGATAACATAATGCAATGTGCAGGTCCTATCGGATCTCTTCCCTCTTCCCTGCCCTATCCTTGGGTGAACGAAGGCTCGGCTTTCTACATGTTGATACAGTTGCGGCACCCACGGCAAGGGAAGCGCCCTCTTCTCTTATCAACAACTGTCTCTTTCATAGTAATATCACTTATCAAATGATCTTCCAGTTTCCTGGACCTTCTATGAGACATTAAAGAGAGAGAACATGGAATTTGTTAATATTCAGAAATGTCTAGCCCAAAATAGACCCATTGTTTCTCGAAATATCTTGAATTTTCTTACGTAATGGAGAATAGGTAAACACAAAGGGAAATTATGTTTTCCCATTCAGAAGATCTTCAGGCGTTTGCTTGTTTACAGGCTGTCAATCAATTTCTTCGGGTAACTTCTATCAATAAGTCTACACATTCCATTCAGTCTTCCGTATATCAGCCCGTCATCCACCGCTATTGGGCTAATTGTTTAGGGCCTTTCACGGGGCATGTTCATAGGAATGCTCGCTTGCCCGATCATTAAGCCCCTTACCAGCTGCCGGGGCGTGTGTGAGGGTGGGGAACTGTGCTTCCGACAATGAAGAACCCCTGTGGTGAATAAACAATCAAATGTGGGATCTATCATCCCTTGTACATTCTCAATTGGCTTGTGTGATTGCCAGATACATGAGAGCCAATCTCGTTGATTGGTGCTTGTTGCCCAGCTCACATCCTGCTTTGTAAAAGGATCTTAATGCTTTGCCCATACAAAACAGAATTTGCTGTGGAAGGCTAATGCCGGTTGATGAACACTAGGCAGGGCAATAAAAAAAATCTATTATATTTTTGGAATGCACTAAGTGTATCATTTATTAATTTTTTCAGGGGCTTAAAAAAAGTAATTACACCATTATTGTGTGTGTGTGTGTGTGTGTGGGGGGGGGGGGGCTTGTCATCACAGTCACATGGTATAAATGAGATTTCAATTTTTTTTCCAGCAGGTCTGTACGATTACGATAATACATTTTATATATATATTTTTAAATATTTATTACTTTTCAGCAATCATAGAAATCAGCCATATACTTACTGACTAAGGAGTACATATAACTGCATCCTCTCACCATGCAGGTAGCAGACTACCAAACGAGGGAGCTAATTGCACCTGTGCTGGACACCGATGAGACCGCCACTCACACTGCCTCTTAATGTACAGGGGTGTAGCTTCTTGGTGTATACTCCCACACAGAGTGGATACAATGAGGCAGACCTTCTCATAAATGTAGTGCACTGTGCAGACCAGCAACCTATTAGTGACGCCATAATAGTTCGGCGGGTTGCCCTGCACTTCCATCAGTGAACCACATTGGTACTGCCACCTTGGGCTCCCCCTGGAGTTTTAAAGCCACACTGCATGTGAATAATAGATAATAAATGCAAGGCATTAGTTGGATGTTAACCAGGATATATGAGCCCACTAACTGCGTCAAGGTTCCTTGCATGTAGTGAGTCCCTATACTACTATAAATACATCATAGAAAGGGAAATATAAAAACAACCACAGAAAACGGCCATATACTTACTAAGGAGTGCACATAGCTGCCTCCTCTCACCATGCAGGTAGCAGACTACCAAATGAGGGAGCTAATTGCACCTGTGGGGGACACCGATGAGACAGCCACTCACACTGCCTCCTATATAGAGGGGGGTGGCTGCTTGGTGTATCATCCCACACAGAGCGGATACAAAGTGGCAGACCTTCTGATACATGTAGTCCACCATGCAGACCAGCAACCTATTAGTGACGCCATAATAGTTCGGCAGGTTGCCCTGAACTTCAAACAGTGAACCAAGAAGCTGTGTGAGTGGCTGTCTCATCGGTGTCCCTCACAGGTACAATTAGCTCCCTCATTAGGTAGTCTGCTACCTGCATGGTGAGAGGATGCAGCTATCTTCAGTAAGTATATGGCCATTCTCTGTGATTGCTTTTATGTTTTTAGATTTCCCCTTCTGTGATGTATTTATTACTTTTCATAATTAAACCTCTTCTCGTGTCTGTAACATCCGTCACCGAGATGTGAGCGCATTGAAAAAATGCACAGACCTTTTAAGGGGCAATGACCGTTGTAGCAAACTACTAAATAGAGAGACAAACTGGATATTTGTACCAGGTGCTCACACGCCAGGCGGCCCTAATGTCAGGCATGATGTGTTTGTTGCATGATTTATGTTACAAGCAGTCTGCTTGGAATGACCTGGAAATGTTTCTTTTGGTCCTTCATGATTGGTTGAGTGCATCACGTGTCTTCCAAGCATTTTCTTATACAAGTGATGGCAGCCCCACGTTTATAATGTGCCATTAGTAAGCAGTCAATCCAAACGAATAGGAAATCAGCAGTCGGAGCGACGCGGTAGCCACTTGTCTGTTTAACTTTACTGCTGGTCACCTGAGGACTCGGGATCATTCCGTGCAGCGAACTGCGACACTTTCTCACAAGGGAGGCCTTCTACACATCGGCATTGTCATTGCCATTTTGAACAGATATGTTTTTTTCTAATTGGACGGATAGCAGAATTGAGTAAAAACTGAAACTATAGTTTCCCTTTTCTTTAACAGATCAGTTAAACGGACAGTTTCTATTACTTTGCTTCTTTTTTCAGCCTTTTTAGATTCCATTTTCTTTTCTATCGTCTTTCTAACCTTCTGCAAACGCTCCTTTAAAAAACAGATCCATTAAATGGACATCAAAAACTGAACCTAATAGAAACCTTTCCGTTCAGTTCTGTCATCCATTGATGATAATGTAAAAATAAAACATAAGTGTTCTTTCTGTTTGATTTCCATTTTTTCCACAGAAACAATAGGTCAGCAGTTTGTGCTATTACTTCACAGAACGAAGGCAAACTGAATACAGTACCCAATGGAAACAGAAGCGTTGTTTTACTATTTGTCTGCAGGTCAGGTGGAACAGCTAAAAGGAAAATAAAAGTGCAGATTTGAAGGAGTCCTGAACTGATTGCCATTTTTCACTTTTTTTTCGTAACATGAGCTAAACAAAAAATTGCAATTCTGGCATGTTATAAGCCTGCTTTTTTTTTTTGTATTTTTAGGACGTTCACCACATGGGTTGAATAACATATTACTTTTGTAGTGGGGATCGTTATATTTGCAGCAATACCAAATATGTGTACTTTTTATTTATTTATTTTTCTATTTTTTCTTACATAATTGTATTAACAGGATTTTATATATATATTTGTAGATATATTTTTTTAAATACATTTTTAGTCCAAATAGGGAACATGCCCATGCAGTTGCTTGATTCCTTATATAATACACTGCAGTACTTCTTAATTACAGTTTATTATGCATGTCAGAGCCAGGGCATGAATCCGTACAATGTTAGAAAGGCATGGAAGTTAATACGATCGTTTGGTCCTTTAAAGTGAGCTGTACAACTCCCTGTTTAAAGGGAGAGATGTACAAACTCCCCTTACAAGGCTGATGAAGCGAAGCATACTGAGGAGGAGTTTGTGGTCAACAGTGTCGAATGCTGCAGAGAGATCGAGGAGGATCAGTAGGGAGTAATTGCCTCTCGATTTGGCTGTCAGGGGGTCGTTTGATACCCTTGTAAGGGCAGTGTGCACAAAACTTCAGGCGTGCTCTAAAAACGCACCTCTTCAGGGAGGCATACCGCATTCCCTAAACAAACCCCTCTGTATGCCGCCTGATAACATGCTCCCTGACCTACTGACTGCAATCCCTGCTAGCCACCATATACCGCTCCTGCAGTCATACCGATCCTGCAGTCACACGGCTAAATGTCTGACCACTGTCTATGTGTATAACATCCCTCACTCTCCACCTCGCCATACCGTGCACATCTCCAGCCCCTTTACCTTCTGTATCCCCCCATTACTTGTAGTATGTAAGCTCGTTGGAGCAGGACCCTCACCCCTATTGTCTCCATCAGCTGATTACTATGTAACCATGGTTTTTGTATTTTTGTCTTTCTGTATCCCCCCTGTCTATGTAAGCGCTGCGGAATATGTTGGCGCTATACAAATAAAAATTATTATTAGATTATTATTACAACTAACAAGCATTTTTAAGATTGCTGAAAGTGTTAGTTTGTCCGTCAGATGATCCTTGTCCCTTTCACACATCCTGATCGGATAACTGAACGTTCAGATGGACGTTAGTGCTCAGTAATGGGCTGTGAATAAGGGCCTCCAGCCTAAACTGGCCCTGGATGTTGGTGCATGTAGTACCATCTCCGGTTGCTGACCTCTTCTGATAAAAGCTTTGCCTGTCACAGTAGTATGATCAATGTCCTGGAAGCAGAAAGGACAAAAAACAATTATTGAAGCATTTTATGACGGAAAATCCAATGTGGACAAGTTAGTGGTTTCATCTGCACTCGCTGAAGCTGATAACCCAGAAGCAGGTTTGGGATTCCAGAAGAAAGTTCAGTTTTCCCCTCTTCCTCCTGCAGACACATTTTAATGAGTTAGATATTTTTGCCTGTGAATACCTTGGGTTGACAAGTGATTTATTACTTATACGTTTCTCACGGCACATGCATAATGTATGCTGTTATTACGGAGGCTGGATTCACTTAAGTCACTTACTCTCCTGGAGTTTGCCTTCCAGCAACCTAAACCTCTTAGTAAAAAGACACCCACTCCTGGCTTATTAAATAAGTACAGCAAAACCGTACATTGTGTTACACCCTATGTGAGAATTAAGTAAGAATTGTTTAATCGTAACTCCACCCAGAAAAGAAGTCTTGGGATTATATAACTATTCACTTATACGTCGCTCATATATGTATTTCTGCTGTGCATTGTAGATTTATTACTGAATTCATAAGAAATGAACGTATTTTGTTGCATCGCCTTATACTCTATATTCAGCACCTCGCCTATAATGTAGTTCGATAAACTTAACCCTTTCCAATCCACTGTCGGACGTCTAAAGACATTCTGATTGAAGACTGTACAGCTACAATGTGGAAGACATCCGGCAGGGTATTCTTACTGTAGATTACTGGCCGCTCTGTTGTCGGGGGCCTCTCCGGCATGTCACATACTGCAGTACTGGCTCTAGCCAGCAGATGGCGCTATTGTATAACGGCAGAAAGAGAAAGCACCCTAGGAAACCCTGAATCCAAAATTGGATTGCAAAAGGTTAAGCGTTCTTTGGTTAACCAAAATAAGGCCTGAGGGGAAATAAACTATAAATGCAGAGTTCATACGATACTGCAAGGGCACACAAATACATTCTTAAAGGGTTTCTCTACTTTGGATAATCCCTTTTGGTAATAGAACAACTCCAGCTGGATACAAAACGGCAGAACTAGATTTCATCTATGGCAATCACTTTTATAGGTACTGATCCTGTCCTCCACTACTCAGATACCCCCAGGACATACAATAGGACCAAATTATGTTACAACAGGACAGTCGAAAGAACGAATTTATAAAGCACATATCAATAGAAATTGGAAACACAAATGCAAGACTGGAAACTCACCAACAGATGATAGGAACAGAAGGGTGGTGGTAATTGGATGATCAGAAGAAAAAGTGACGCATTTGCACTATGGTGCTAGAGGAGAATGCTACAGATAGCTTGGACGGCCATGACGACAAACAAGGTAGTGTTAGATCGAGTCAAACCAAAAATATCACTAGAGGGCAAAATCGTCAAACCGGCTTTTCTTGGACACGCGATGCACGTGTACTCACTGGAAACAGTACTGATGCTTGGCAAAGTCAGTGTAAAGAGAAGATCAGGATGATAAAGAGCAAGATGGCTAGATACAATCAAGGCCGCCGCAAGCATGTCAATCATAAAACTGAACGAAGACTTGAAAGACAGAAATGTGTGGAGAACGTTGATCCCCAGAGTGACTGAAGGTTGGATGTGCCAAATACTAAAAAAAAGGAAAAAAAGGTTTCCCTGCGCTCCTTCTAACAGGCACCCCAAGGTGACCACTGATAATGTCAAATAAAACGTATTTTATTCTGACAGGTATAACACAAAAACGGGTGCAACGCGCTTCAATGCTCTGCGGCGTCTTTTCAAGCATAAACCAAACTTTGCAATGACATACATATGAAAAACTATATATATATATATATATATATATATATATATATATATATATGTGTCATTGCAAAGTTTGGTTTATGCTTGAAAAGACGCCGCAGAGCATTGAAGCGCGTTGCACCCCTGTTTATGTGTTATGCCTGTCAGAATAAAATAAGTTTTATTTGACATTATTGGAGGTCACTTTTGGGGTGCCTGTTAGAAGTAGTGCAGGGAAACCTTTTTTGCGTTTTTAGTATTTGGCACATCCGACCTTCGGTCACTCTAGGGATCAATGTTGGCTTATCTGTTATTGTGCCACTTTCTTGTAAAGTTGGCATAATTTTCCCAAGCGTCTCTCCTGGTTTCACAGGATAAAGACGGGCGTCAGAGGTCCACCACCTATTGATGTGCAAACCGGGACATTAAGGTGCTAGTGGAGTGTTCTCTATGTGGCACCTCCACTGGGCACCGGGTAAGTCCCCTTTTATTTCTTCTTCCCCATGTGGTTAGCCTTTAATAAGGCATTGTTCAGTTCATATCACGGAGCGCTGTCCACATCATTGTTTGTACGAAGGTCGGATGTGACTGAACATGGATAATCATCAGTTGGATGATGATTGGGTGATGGCAGTCAGATAGAACAAATGGTTGATGGAAACAGAAACAACAGCCTGAAAATGCCTAACACTAACTCTGAGGCTTATTCACACAAGCGTATATCGGCTGCTGTTTTCACAGCCGGCCGATATACAGTACGTTACCATCTGATACATTGGATTCCAATGCATCAGATTACACAAGCACCCGGCCGGCAAATATCTTTGTGCCCGGAATACATAGTCTGCTGCATGGGCTCCTATTGGAGCCAATGACAGCGGCTGGAGAATGGAGGTAGGAGGGAGTTTAGCAGTGTGACTGCTAAACTTTCTCCCCCTTCTCTCCTCCCCTCTGGCTGCAGACAATGGGAGGGGGCTGGTGCTTAGCTCCACCCCCGTCCCGCCCACTCCCATTGCAAACAGTTGGAGGGAAGGGGAGGCAACGGCATTGCCTCTAACATTTGTGTGCCCGTTTACACGTTTTTACAATGCTGGCGGGTGCACATAAAAACGCCTACGCTCGTGGGAAAGAGCCCTGAGTCAGCTTAAGCCTTTACCTAATCTATCCCTGACACTGACCCTAACAACAGACACTACTGTTTGAGTAATCCTCAGATATTCCTAATGGCTACCTTATCTGAAACCCCAAATTTGACAAACAATGAGAGGGCCCTAAACAAAACTAAAGGAGCGGAGCTGAACTAAGAAGCAGAAAAAAGACAAATACAAACGAGGAAAATGCAAACACGACCGTACAAGGCTAACAAGCAAGAATTGGACAAACATAACCATATGTACAGGACTACGCTGGCAAGAACAAGTTAGACTAGAGGAAGGTCCTAGAAGCAAACAAGAAAATCTGGATTTAAAGGCACATGGCTGATATATAATCAGCAACACACTGCAGAAGCCAGGAATATTTAACCCCTTCGTGACCACCAATACACGTTTTTATGGAGTTTACTAATGGGCTTTTAACCTGCATGTACATTTTTATAAGGTGGTGGCTTAGTTGACTACTGACAGCAAGGCTCCCGCTCTAACAGAGACACCCCAGATCCCAGCAGCTTAACCCCTTATATGCCACAGTCAATAGCAACTGCAGCATATCAGTCACACATCAGCAACCCACAGTGCGATGGCAATTTTCCAGTGGGTTCTCATGACAGCCAGAAGTCTGACAGAGGCTTCTATGTCTGCCATGTAACACAGCCTGTTAGACACCCCCACCTCCCACAGAGGTAATAGGTTGTTATTATAGGCTTTTCTGAATGCACTGCACAAGTAATGCAGTGTACTATCTTAGTTATTGAATCATCAGAGGGACTAAAAAGTAGCGTAAAAAAATTTCAATAAAGACTAACTTAAAGAAAAAAATCCAGTTTAAAAAATTTTTACCCACAAAAACTAATTTTAAATGGATAAAATACCTCAAAAAGTATTTTTTAAAAGCAACACATAATAGATATGACAATATTAGTAACGACTCAAACAATGAAAATATTGGGTTATTTATCTCGCATGGTGAACGACGTAAAAATGATTTCCATAAGTAACGCCACAATTTTTATTTTTCAGTCCAAAAGTCAAATTTATCTCAAAATGGTAACAATAAAAAATTACAACTCTTCCTGCAAAAAACAAGCCCCCGCAGAGCTCCAAAACATAAAAGGTTACGGGTCTTAGAAGGCGGCGATGCTGATTCAATTGGTTTTCTTTAAAAATGTTTTTTTTTTATTATGCAAAAGTAGTGAAAGATAAAAGTAATCTATATAAACGTGGTATCGCAGTAATCGGGCTGAGCCGGGCAAGAAAGCTATCAGGTTATGTTTACTGAATAGTGAACACTGTAAAAACTACACCTAAAAACAATGGAGCAATTCCTGGACATTTTTTTCTATCAGCACCCCTTTCCCCCCCCAAAAAAATGTAACAAAAGATGTACATCACATTATACTGTATACAGAGTGCTGCCATTAAAATATACAGTTCATCTAAAATAATAGGCCCTCATATGTCCATGTCAACGAGTTATGGCTATAGTAATGCAATGATAAAGATTTGTGGGCCTTACATAGGCCGGTCACTAAGGGATTAAATAAGGAAAGAAAAGACTGGCGGATGGCCGCAACTCTCCAGAAGAGATGGTGGGACGATAGGGTGTATTCTCCGACTTCTGTTTTATTCAGTATATTAAAAAAACAGCATAGAATACACGGTTCGGGGAGAACCCCTTCTTCTGTCAAGCTGGGTGGGACATCACTTCTGGGGCTAAGGGGTATGGGACCCAAAAGTGATGGCTGTACCAGCTGGAGACAGCGGGAGAAGTGGAGGATTACTAAAAGATTTATGAAAGAGAAGTCAGATAACACATCTTTACCGTCCCACCATTGTTTCTGGAGACTTGCACCTATCCACCAGTTTTTTTCTTTAACTCTACACACATCTGCCATGCCCACCTTTAGTGGGTTCTGGTTGGCAGCACCTCCACAGTTCATCCATTCTTCACAGTCCTTCCTAAGGCTTTTTTAATCTCTAGACTTTTATCTGGGACCAAAGCCTCCAATACACAGAGCGGAAGCCTCTGCGCCAACCTCTGTGTAGTGGCCGGCGCTTGTAACTGCAGTCACAGCTTGCGCTGATTTCAATGAGAGCCGTGCCTGCAGTTACAAGTACCAGCCACCATCCAGAGGTCGCCGACCTTTGTGTATTTGTAGTGCTGACAGCATGTGCCCGCTGAGCTGATTAGTCGGGGCTATGGACTGAGCGATGGACCCCAGCTGATCAACTATTGATGACCTATCTTGAGGATAGGTTCACCTAGCTTCTATCCCTGATGAAGCTAGGTGTATACTAGTGTAATGCGTAAGGTTGGGGGGCTGGGGCCCTTGTAACCTTAAGACCTCCTTCACATAGGCAACAAAGTCGTGCAATTTTGTTGCGTTGCTACAATGCTACAGATCGCATGTATGTGAAGCCCATGCTTTCCTATGAGTTCCTTCACACATTTTTTAATCCCTGGCCGGCCAGAAGATCAAGAGGATGATCAGTACTGGGACCTGGGGAGAAGCTGCGGCAGCGCCCCTGACAGCGCGGGAGAGGTGATGTATACTTTTTTTCTTCTTCAGATACAGCTTATTTTTGGGGTAGGGCTTTTATTTCAAGGCCTCCCCCCCCCCCCCCGAAAATCCTCACATACGACTTTGTAGAGCTAGAAAATTGCAGTATTGCCGCGAGAAGATGCAGCGATATCTCACGGTGCAGCAATGCGCCATCGCTACGATTTTTTACGGCTATGCCATGCCGCCGTGTGATGGAGGCCTAAGGCCTCATGCATACGGCCGGGTCGCATTCCGACCGGAAATTCTCGCAGCAGGATGTGACCCGTGCCCCTGCAGTGACCTCTTGATTACCCGCCGGCGTCTTCTCTCTCTGCTCTGTGATGTGCAGGCTGGCGCACAGCCACACATGCGCAGAGCAGAGCCGGCGCTTCAGCGGTGATGTTTCTGTGCGAGAAATAGAATATGTCGCGATTATGTTATCACACGGATTTCCTGCAATCAAAATCACATCTGCCTGCATAGGATTGTGTTACACATGCAATCCTATGGCAGCGTGCAACGGTGGAAATTCTGCGTGGAATCCCGCTGCAGAATTTCCGTCCGTGGGCATTGGGCCTAAGACAGCAGTGACTCCTCCATGCAGGTTCAAGCATTGGGTCTTTATCATTTCATTTGTTTTGCAGTCATCCGTTTGCTGCAGGATATATGATGCAGATCACTGGTCTTATATATGATTGTGGAGATGTAGCCTGCGATGCACTCAGCACCTTCTATATTGAAAGTATTTGTATGTTTATTATCTTTAGCTGTCTATAGTGCACTCTAGGGACAAGGCTCTGGCCACATGTGTGTTTTTAACCCTTTCTAATCCACTGTCTGACATCTAAAGACATTATGGTTTAAGGCTGTACAGCTCTGATGTTGGTAGACGTCCTTAGGGGTTCTCTTACTGTATATTACCAGCCTCTCTGCTGTCGGAGCCTATCCAACGTGTCACCTCATGCAGTACTGGCTTTAGCCAGCATATAGCGCCATTGTATAACAGCAGAAAAAGAGTAAGCCCCCTAGGAGAACCAGGATACTAATTGGATTGGAAAGGGTTAAATGTTTAGGTTTTTTGTAAGGTGATGTGTTTGTGTATTTTGTTTAATAAAGGGGGAATTATCATTATTTGAGGCCGGCATGTGTTTGCTTGCTTCCTGCTCCCTTTGTGTTTAGATGCTAGTTTCAGCAGGCCACATGTAGATTTGTGCACCGTTAGTTACGTGAGATTGATTCAGGCTGCGCCCACTCGGTTTTTATTGTATGTGTATTTGGGCGCGCATAAGCGAATCATATTTGTGGAATGAATTAATACTTTTCTGCATGTGCATCGGGGTATATTTTGCTGGTTTTTGCACGCGCAAAAAAGTAAGCAGACAAGACCAGAATGTCATAATTCTCCTTACCCGCTGTAATCAACCATAAATAGATCCCATGTGCGGACATGCGCTTATCTGCGATGCTTCTGGGTTTGTGAGGAAATAGCTGAGGTTGGAGACGTGTCTTCTGATGACGACGTTCTTTTCGCTTGGTCGCTGTCTCGCCCATATGGATAGTCACATGCAGGTGACTATCGTGCAGGTGCAGGTCCCTGGTGACCGGGAATTTGTGTGTTTTTCTGTATTTTGAGTTTCTCATTGGGAAATTTGAGATGTCTGGAATCCTCAGAATGATCTGTGATGTTCTTTGGCAGCATCTAGTGCCTTTGGTGATGGCTCTGCCCTCTCGTGAAGACTAGACGGACATCTCTGAGGGATTGCAGGTTGCTACGCAGTGTCCGGGCTGCATTGGGGTGCTAGATGGCATTACATCCGTGTAAAAAAGCCGCCGCACTCAGAACCATGATATTTCAATTATAAGCAGTATTTCTCGGCAGTGCTGTTGGTTCTTGCTGATAGTAACTATCGATTTATAATTGTGGATGTTGGAGCCTATGGAAGGGCTGCGGATGCTCAAATTTTCAAAGCTTCCAGAATGGGTCGGCGACTTATGGCCGGCCAACTGTCAATTGCCGGAATCACGGAACCTTCCCGGCTCTTCAGGTCCAACTCCCCATTCATCATTGTGGTGGATGAGGATTTTGCTGTGACCCTTCATGTTCTGCGTTGCTTTGCTCGCAGAGACATGGACACCAGAAGGCCCATCTTTAATTACCGACTTACACATGCCCTCCGTTCTGTGGAGTGCAGCTTTGGCATTCTCACCAGCAAGTGGAAAGTTTTCCACAGCAAAGTTCAGCTGAAGCCTGACAACATGTCTGCAGTAATGAGAGCCTGCATAGTTTTTTAAGTATTGTGAGCTGGAATGCAGAACCTACGACTCAACCTTTGGAAGTTGTTGATCATTGTAGAACAGCAGCATCTAGTCTTCGAGTCAGGGACATCTTCATGGACTACTTTCTAAACCCTCAGGCAGCAGTTCTGTGGCAGATGGACTATGTTCAAAGAACTAGATGAACTGATCTCTCCAAACAGCATCCTTCTTTTTCTTCAGCCAGCTGTGCTTTAATTTTTTTTCCCATTTAGCTAGTTTTGCACATTTTTAGTTAGGGACTGATTGAACAACGAGGACCCTTGACTTGGGTTGCGAGCTTAAATCATTTTAGAAAGTTTATAGACATTAAAGTGATTTTTACCAGCAGTTTAATTTTCTGATGTTTAACAAGGTGTATAAGTTTGCCAAATTAAGAACTCGTTAGCACTTTGTCCAAAAATAAAACTTATCAATAAAACTGTATAGAAAAAATGCTTTATAATACAAGTATGTGCTGTGGTAAAAAAAAAAAAAAACACCAAAAAGTGCCGGACAAGTTGTGACTGTGCTGTTAACTACCGGCATGCACAGTAGTATGAAAGCAGCATCAGCCATGTGTTGGTGTGTCTATATTGTCAGTAAGGCTGCTTTCACGCAGGCTACAAAATATATATTTTTTTTTTTTAGAAAAAAACTAAAACTAAAAAAATAAATAAATCTCAGCATGCTCTATACTGCCGCAATTTGCGATGTTCTGTAGCCCATGTCTCCCTATGGAGCCTCCTTGTTTGTCGCATCGCATAGCACATACTTGCGATTTTCATGCTATGCAATACATTTTTAACATTAGAAACTCCTATTACTTTCTTGTGATAAAATCGCGAGTAGCAGCAAGGCAAAGCAAGATTTTTTCACAAGAAAAAACATTGCGGAGGCTACAAAACCGCATGTACAAAGCTGCGATATCGCAGCGATCTTGTAGCGGCAATATCGTTGTTGCCCGTGTGAAAGAGGCCTAAGCATATAGTGACTCCTAATGGGGCAATTCTGGGAAATTATGGGTCAAACTGTGGCAGTGGAGGTTCGTCTAGTCCTCCTTACTCTTGGATTGCAAGTATTCCAGGACATTTTTGGTTTAGTTGCAATCCAGGAGTGGGAGTAGCATCTTGTCTCACTGCCTCGATGCAGCAAGGTGTGGCCGGAGGCTGAGGGCTACGACTGCTCCTTGCCAGCGGAGAGGACATGCCAGCACTGACAGCACCAGCCCCTTCATCAATGTCCTCAGCCGGAAAGTTATCAGATATTCTAACAGAAGAAAAAAACAGACTGTAATCAAACAGGATTTTGGAGTGTTTCTTGCATTAGCAAAGTTCAAAATAGGTGACAGAGGTAATTCCAGGAAGTGATTAAACATGGGTATCGTCTGTTCTTCATGGAGCAAACCTGGTGGATGCAAAGCACTAATTAAGCAATTTACAACATTTTGAATGCATTTACATCATGTTTCTATGGTAATTTATAGGACACATGAAGGTCAACGATGGCGCAGTCCACTGTCATTGGCTCATCAAAATGTACATTAATTTTCAACAATGAGCAAACCCTACTAATGGGACATTTTGATAGGGACACAAATGTCACCTTTTTCTATGGCACATAGTGATTAATCAATAAAGCGGATTTTAGAAAGGACAATCAAAACACGGAAAATGAATACATATATGCCAGACACCTATGGGGCCGTGTCTACCACCCTACTGAGAAACAGTAACACCTTGTAGTACTTGTATGTGTAATGACTGTGGATGTGGAACCACTGTGTCAACCTACCGGCTGGGTGATGATCCAGTCCAGCACGGTTGACAGCCGACCCCAGCGTGGGAGGTAAGATACCAGATGTACGAATCCCGTATGCAGATGGAAACTAGGGAAGGTATCTTACCCTGAACTAATAACCAGGAGAGGGAAACCCTTGCCTATAAGAGGAACACTCGTCTCAATAAGGACGACCCCACGGTCTTCCTCTAGGCACTGACTGACCCGGACAGAACAGAAGACCTATAAAACAAACGACAGAACAATACCGGGGCGTACAGGAACAAAGGAGGTACAGACTGACAAGGATAAACAGAGAGGCAGACTCAAGAGGATAACAGACAGCAGGATACATGAATGGAGGACACAGAACACGAGCAGAAAGCAAGGAAACTGCCGGAGCAGCGGCTAAACGTGGAGTTATGGACAGGAATCACACAACAACACCACAGCAGTGACTGAAAGGCCCAGGGCAGATATGTAAAGATAGGACAGGGACTTACCTTTTCCCAAACATATAAAAAAATAAGTGCGGGAAAGATAGGACAAGTCCGATCTCTTCTTGCGCGTAGTTCCTGCGCTCAAGTAACACGACAGTGACAACAAAGCCATTGAAATCAGTGCTCTCATTTCATCCTATTTTGCGGGTGTGATTTTCACACCTGCAAAACGACAAAATCACGGTCGTCTGTTTAAGTCCGCATAAAGAGGTTTCAGCGACATTGCATGGCAAAAGAAAGCAGTGAAAGAATACAGGATTGTTTGCACTGCTGCAGCATGACGTCCCACTTGTCCTCCAAGACCCCCTGGACCACCTCCTGCCAGTAGGTATCTATGAGATGGCCGTCTTTATAGTCCTCGCAGGCAGTATCCCATAACGAAGGCCTCTGTTCCACCATGAGTACCTCCATGTCTACCTCCCTAGGCATTTATCAACCGAATCAGTTACTACCTCTCAAAATAGCTTCCTGCACCATTACGCAGCGTATTACACATCCAGCATTTTGTGCATCCCTATTGACTTCTATTGGGACTTTTGGTGCACAAATGCACAGGAAAATAGAACATGCCACGTGTTTGTTTGTTTTTGCACGACGGAAATCCGAAGGACAATGTGTTCTTTCTTCGGTGTTGCAGGGAGTCGTCTGTCCTGAACTGTGGCCATCTTCTTCCTGCAGTTAGGGCTCAGTCACACGGGTGCATCGGCGCCCGTGTACAGACGCCGATGCGCCCGTGTGACTAAGCTCTTAGGGTGCATTTCGCACACAAAGATTTTCCACGTACAAATACGCCTGTGTTTAGCCGACCTTAGACTCACGAAATGCAATAAGTAGCACTCAGAAGATGTGTGGAACCTGCGCTGTGGGTGCTGGTGGGGGAATTGTGAAACATTTTTGTGCAAATTGTGGCTGAAACCTTGCCACCTTATCAGGGTAATCAATATATTCTAAGTACAGCACCAATCGTGCCCACCCCACTTGCCCCGTTGCCGGCGGTAAGAAGAGACACCACACAGGGATCTGGTATCATTCCTCACACGGGACATGGCTGCCAGCTGTGCCGACGTGCTTTATTACAGATTACATGAGATCTTATACCCTTTGTCCCATCCCCACCAGGGGGTGATGGGCTCATAACCATATATGGGCAGTCCGGATTTCGGCCTGAGACAGTGAAAATTATGTACATGGTTGAACATCTTGATATCTTGTTCCAGCGCTTCTGGGAAATCGGCCAAGTACACGCGGCCTTGTGTCTGGTTCCGTATCTTTTCTGAATTTCCAGAACATCTCTCTCAGCCTTCTAAAGCCTTGGAATATCTGATGTTAAGGCGACAGATTAAGTTTTTTTCTTATTTGGAATTGAATAAAACTTGCATAT
The DNA here is from genome assembly GCF_035609145.1 of Eleutherodactylus coqui. NCBI lineage: Eukaryota > Metazoa > Chordata > Amphibia > Anura > Eleutherodactylidae > Eleutherodactylus > Eleutherodactylus coqui. The sequence goes on along the minus strand of NC_089849.1, from coordinate 19,772,348 downwards.
AGGTATAAAAGTATAAAGAACATATGGCAATATATATATATATCCTCACAAACCCCCCTAAAAAACTTAATATGGAGATCAAGCATCAGACTTTGCACTCTTCCTCGGTCGTCTCTCCCTTGCGTCAGGGTTTCTCCACTGCCCGTAAGTCCCTACTCCTAAAAGGGAGGGACCCCTACCTCACCTCAGAAGGAGGCCATGGATTCCCTGGGCTTATTTCCGGGCATCCATACCCTCTATCTGTACGAGTTAACACCCCGCAGGGTGTGCCCTCGCCGGAACCTAAGGTCTTCTGCACTTTCCCTAGGCAAATGGGAAGTCCACTGACAGTCCATCTTATGAGACCGGGACAGACACAGTACTAGTACATTTCTCCATTCTTCTGGTAACGTACGTGGTTGGCATTATCGGAACTGGCTCTTCATCTTTTTCAAACAAGGGAAACGTTGGTCACATTATCCAGTCCCTTACTCATACTCTTTTTGATCAAAGGGATAATACACAAACAGGAAATTACATACCCCACCTCTTTCTGCTAAAATCATATCCAGGGCCACTCTAGGGCCATGGATGCAGTGGGCCCTAACTGGTCAGCTAACTCTTGCGAAGCATCCCTGGTGTAGTTTACAAACCTCTGCTGATTGTAATAGATATAATTCATCCAATCTACATTATTATTAACAGTGACAATAGCAAATAAGGACTCAAAACCTGCTTTAACCTGATCTCTAGAATTAAATTAATCTTGCACCCCCCTTGGCACTCCTATTGTATCTATGTATACATGTGGGTCAAAGTTACCATGTGGAGCGTCAACTTCTCTCTTAGCACGATGCGGTGTTGGATTCTCACCCTCAGTGTAGGCTTCATATTGCACATTTGATTGTATTAATTTGTTCTGAAACAGGGGGCTAGCGTACAGTAGTCAAAGGTGTGTTAGAGGAATTGTACCACATTATAGCATGTAAAGGATATGCAGGATCATTAGTTTTTTCAGTGCGAAGTGTGGATCCAAGTGGGCTTTCCTTCGAGCTTGACTGCAGTTGGGGTGGTGAGCAACATCTGGTAGGGACATTCAAACAGGGTCTCTCTTTCAAACTTTTTCGCATAGACCCTGTCACCTGGTTTCAGATTGTGACACTCATCTGTAGGACCTGGGAGAAAAGCAGAGACTACAGAATGCATTACTAACAATTCCTTGGGGAGGCCTATGACAACATTAACAAGAAAATCATTCCCCAAACTCAGCTACTGTGGCCTGTATCCTCCTGGAGAAAAAGAAAAAAACTAATGAAAGACACTGAATTCAAGATTTGCCCATTTTCTTCATTGCCTTTTGTATCTACTTTCCCCCTACTCCGCGGATGGTAGGGTGTGTGAAAAACCTGGAATATACCCAAAACAGACATGATGTGTTGCATTATTTCACCTGTGAAGTGTGTACCTTTGTTTGACTCAATCACTTCCGGTACCCCGTATCTGCGGATTACCTCATTCATGAGCTTCTGTGCGGTTACCTGCTTATTTACTTTGGTAACAGAGTAGGTCTCCAACCTGAAAAGAAATCAACAACAAGCACATTTTCATGCTTCCCAACAAGTGGTAGCTGAGTGTAGCCAATTTGCAATCCCTGAAATGGGTAGAGTGGTCTAGGCAAGTGTGATGTGGCAAATTTACTTCTGCCCTGTTGCTTTCGGCAAAGATCATGCAAAACTGGACAAATGATGCAGCAGCTACAGAAAACCAAGGAGCCACCCGTCCTCGTTCACGCGTTGACATCACTGCTGCTTTGAGAGGTGTGTCTTTTTGTGCGTCAGCTGGGCCATCATGGGGCACAGGGACTATGGTGGGCAAGTGCTGTTGACTGTTCACCATATGCCGTCCCTTTTTAGTCCATTTTTCCTTTTCTTAACTGTAAAGTCTTTAGCATATCAAAGTTCAAATTTTTATCAAAGTCCAAGTTTTTATCAAAGTCCAAGTTTTTATCAAAGTCCAAGTTTTTATCAAAGTCCAAAGTTATTGTTAAATTCTTCTTTTCTTCTTTCTTCCACGGCTTGAGGGCCGCTGCCTTTGCTGTGTGGCCTGTGATGGCGTTGCCTCTTGCTTCTCCGGTGTAGGAATTGGTGTGAGCTTTCCACTTTGTCAGGTAGCAGTAGGGTCTCCATGAGGCTCTGCACCGCTGCAACATTATTAATTGGCTGTCCTGCTGAGGTAAAAAACTGTCTGGCCTTCCATGTTGGGCCGTAATCATGAGCTATGCCAAATGCATACCGGGAGTCAGTGTAAATGTTTGCCGTCTTACCTTCCTCCACTCTACACGCCTCCGTGAATGCTTTTAGTTCCGCTTCTTGTACTGCGACATGCGGAGACATTCTGCTTTTAGGACATCTTGTTGTGTAACCACTGCATATCCAGTGTGGAGTCGTCAATCACCCTGGGTACCATCTATAAAAAACAACTCAAAATATGCATTATTAACAAGGGCTTTCAGTAACTTTTTAAAACTTAAATTTTCTTGTTGCATCAATGCTAGACAATCAGGCTGGTATTCTATTTCAAAAAGATCAGAACCTTGTTGCAAAAAATGAAAAAATTTAAAAAAATGGCTTGCAAAAAATTTAAAAATGGCTGACTTTAAAAATGGCTGACTTGCAATACCTAGATCACCTATGCCTTCTCCTCCCCCCCTTTAAACCAGGGTACTCAATTGGAACAAGAGCACCCGGTTTAAAGGTAGTATAACATTGTAAAAAGATTTGATGGAAGCAGATAAGGCCTGTAAGATGTTAGCACCAATAACAGACATGAGTTACATCAGGGCAGAATAATCTACAAAACATCTACTAATATTTGAAATGTGATATCCCTTTAAGTGAATTCATTATTAGTCTGATCCTGCCTGCAATATCTTTATCAAATTTCAGACAGGAGAAAAAAAAACAAAAAAAAAAACAAAACTTTTACTAGCTGCTCAAAATCCTCACCCCTCCCTTGTGGAAGAGGGATGAAACATTATGTACTATTACATCATCTAGCTCCACCCCTTCGATATTGGCACATTGCGTCCGTCTTCCCAGCTCCATTTCAGCGTAACAGTCCACACGTCCACATCTCAACCAAGCAAAGTCCCATGCATGGGGAGGACTTTTATCCCCAGTCAATTATCTGCATCACACATTCCACCACAGCTTGAACACGGGTCACTAACTCTCATCCATCCATGCTCTCAAGTTTGCTCCGTCACCCCCCTTGAAGGTGTAACAGTCCATACAGATGCACGGACAAAAAAAAGTTTGACAAACATACATACATCAGCTGAAAAACATTGAGGTGAGTGCTATAATGTACATGATTCTATTGAGATGAGATTGTGAATGAGCGCTATTTTTGACAAATTATGTGAAAAAGTTTGCTGAGTGACTGAGATATTCTATATTTCTTATCTACTGAAGCTATTATATGCTGTATTAAACGCTGAAGTGTTTTAGAATCTGTGACCCTGAATTTGGAGTGAATTCTGAAAGCCCCCACCCTTTTTTAAAACAAACCGTTATCTCTCCGCGAATATGAAACACAGACTGAATTGTTGTTTTAGCTTAAACTATTGAAAAAACATTTGAACTCATAATTAACACATATGCTGGGACCTTGCAACATTCATTTTCAACCCCTGTATAAGTAAGAATATATGTTTTAGAAATTTCTATATTTCCTGTCTACTAAGACAGTATAATTAATTAAATTCATTTCAATTCATTGTAAGCAAGCCAAGATATTAACCAAGGTTGTTATTGCATTTTCTCTCTCGCTGTTATCTTCTGACCTTGAAAAGCTTACACAGACTCGCAGCTACATGTCAACAAAACTCTTCTCCCCTAAAAGCAAGCTCAGTTAACTATTTGCACATACAGTATATATATATATATACACATATATATCCATATCTATTATCTATCTTGTATTATACACATTTTCATCTCTTTTTGCCAACAAATCACATGCATTGTAACTTTCTTATCGACTTGCCTGCTTCTCATACTTCTCTCCCCTACCTAGCTGCCAATATAACCTTCAATAGACACTCTCCTGACGCCCTCTTGATCACTTACTGTACTTTTCAACATTTCACTTACGGACACTTTCTTAAACAAATAATGTGTACATACAACTTTCTCTGACTGTCTCTCTCTCTCTCCTCCTCCTCCAGCATTTTCTAGCAAACCTTGGTCTTCCAAGGCACCTCTGGGTCCTAAAGACCTCCTCCCAGACACCGTTTTGTAATCTGCCATGCGGGTCGGTGTCACACATTTTCATTAGAGTTTTGTTACATTTTACAGATTCATCCACACGGCGGCAGCCCTTGAGGGGCTCTATCTTCTTTAATAAGGTCTTACGCATATTACAACAACAACAATAATAATAATAACACGCTCCATAGAGTGCATCCTTCTGACCCGAATTGTCAGCCCCTTATATATGGCAAAACAACCGAAGGCATCTTCTTCTTATGGAACCAGTCCCAAAGAGTACATCCCTCTCCTCAGCTAAACCATTAACAACTAACTAAACTAAACCCGAGGGTTCCTTCGTCTATGGGACCTATCTCACAGAGTGCTTCCCTCTCCTTAGCTAAACCATTAACAACTAAACTAACCGAGGGTTCCTCCTTCTGTGAGACCAAATGAAAAGTAAGAGGAAAAAAAATTCTGCAGATACAGCAATCTCCACTATTATTAAAACGTTAAAACTTCAAAGTACAAATAGACTACAGACTAGTTTCTGGGTGACCGATTGGTGCGCATATCACGGTCAGTGGTCCATGACGGCAAACCCGGAGCCCACACGAGTTACCGTGTAGAACTCTTAACCCAACCCGTCCGGTCACAAACCACAGATAGTCAGTCCCGCTGCAAGACTCTCAGCGTAAAACACAACATAAATATATGTTTGTCTTACCTGGAGTTCTGTGAGTTGATCAGGCTCGGTTTGCAGCAGGACGGCTTCTCTGCGGCGTGGATCCGGGTGGAATGCGTTGCAGGCTCTGGCTTTACCGCCCCAGTTGGTTGCGCCATTTATCAGGGTAATCAATATATTCTAAGTACAGCACCAATCGGGCCCACCCCACTTGCCCCGTTGCCGGCGGTAAGAAGAGACACCACACAGGGATCTGGTATCATTCCTCACACGGGACATGGCTGCCAGCTGTGCCGACGTGCTTTATTACAGATTACATGAGATCTTATACCCTTTGTCCCATCCCCACTAGGGGGTGATGGGCTCATAACCATATATGGGCAGTCCGGATTTCGGCCTGAGACAGTGAAAATTATGTACATGGTTGAACATCTTGATATCTTGTTCCAGCGCTTCTGGGAAATCGGCCAAGTACACGCGGCCTTGTGTCTGGTTCCGTATCTTTTCTGAATTTCTAGAACATCTCTCTCAGCCTTCTAAAGCCTTGGAATATCTGATGTTAAGGCGACAGATTAAGTTTTTTTCTTATTTGGAATTGAATAAAACTTGCATATAGGTATAAAAGTATAAAGAACATATGGCAATATATATATATATATATCCTCACAACCTCATCAACCTTAGGATTGTGTCATTGCCTGCCAAGGACTAGAGGCCGTCTCCTCTTTGTGCTTAAAGTCCAGACAATGGTTAAATGTATTCCGGAGAACATAGTAGGTTGTGCAAACATCCACTTCTTCTGAAGCTGCGGAATTGACCTCATCCAGTATTGTACTGTTTGCCTGGAACAAGTTCAAGACTCTCCTTTCCAGAGAAACTGAATTGCTCAAACACAGGAATTGTTTTAGGGGTCATAGAAAGGGAACGGAAGGGAAAATAAACACCAGACCCCCTTATGTCATGGGCATCCCCCTGTAGTGATATCAGTCACTAACAGCTGATCAGGGTCTAATAGGACCCTGCAGCTCTTCTGTGACAGAGGGCACCCAGCTGTCATGTAATCGGCAGAACTAACACTTTCACTTTTTAGTACATATCTTTAATTGAGTGCTATGTAGCCTGAAAAGAAGGCAGAAGCTGTTCTCCCTTCTCCTCTGGGTCCTCAGCTCTGTCTAACAGCATGGGAGCTGACCTGCTCCTGCTTGATTGCAGGTGCAGAGGCTTTAACCCTGCACCATACTTCTGCTATTGGCCGGGATTTAAGCCCAGGACCAAGTTTCACATATTTATCGCATTTGGTCCTTAAGGGGTTCGTTTCAATTGGACTGCCGAACACTTGAGCTCCACTGTCTTCAGCAGTTCCGTTGATGTAAATAGAGCAGCGGCATGATCTGTGACCTCCGGGACCCACTATCACATGACCAGTGAGGTTCCCATCACTTGGACCCCCAGTGATCAGATAGTTATCCCCTGTCCTGTGGATGCAGTACTTTCAGGACAGATGAACACGGGCTTCCCACCTTCTACTGTGATAACAGCTGTTGCGCTCTCTCGTGAGACCCCCACAATACCCACCCTGATTCGTGTCTGTGAGAGTTTGACAGTGACTGGATACTAATGTCTCCTTCACCTGTTGGGTAACCTGGTTTGACATCCGTGGGTATGACTGTGTGTGTTGGTTTCTCCCTCCGGGCGTGTTGTGCTTTCAGAGATTATCTTATGTGACTCAGAATAAAAGTGTGAACAAAACAAAGGAAAATTGTTTCCAAAGAATAATCCTTTTTCTTACACATGACTAAACTTTTTCACTTTACGTATTACAGAAGCCCCCAGGGCTCTAAACCATCTTCTAAGGACCTATTGAGATGGATGTACAAATGTAGCAATCGTTAACATGACCAACACATTGTCATACTTCGATTTACAACATTGTAGCACATTGTAGCAAAGTTCTCACAACATGTTAAATGTCAATGTAATCCACTCCATCTGTACTATTGGGCCGTATGTTGCCCACAGAGATCCATAACTGCCAATAAGACTTCACAAAGGGCTAGCTAAACATCGGAGACGTGCGGTGGTCACATGCTCTCCAGTGTTTTATGCACCTGATTTTTATGGCCACAGACGTGTGGGTAAGCCCTGAGGGCTTCTTCACACGACTGTGTTTACGCAGGCATTTGCACACATAAAGTCAGCGCTCCCAAAACACAGAGAATAGAACCCATTGTTTGTAATGTGATAGCTCTCATGAGCGCATCTTGTCAGCACAGAAAAAAGTAGGACCTGCTCTATTTTCTGCATTCTGTGAAGCAAAGACCCCATAAATGTCTATAGGAAGTGTGCAATCTGCAAGCAAAAGCGTGAAACACCATGAAAAAAACACAGAGGAAAGAATAAATCTGGAGCGTAATAGGCTAATTAGCCTTTTAATCCATGGAAAGGGTGCGTTGCATCATCAATCCTCGGTCATGTGCAAATGTGTTGCACTGTGGCGAGTGTTTTTGCACTTGTGTGAAGAAGCCCTGATTCTGTATTAGATCCTGCTACATGGAGAAAGTGAACTGTGACTTTTGTGGAGGTCATTATATTATACTAAGGGCAGAGACACGAGAGCTTTGCAAAATATGCTCAATCTTGCACAACTTGTTTGTGGAGAGAACGAGTGTATTTTGCGCACATGCCTGCACACAGTACTGTACCGACTTGCACAGGCACTGCTGTCGAGGCTCAAACTCAGAAGCTCCTGTGATCCAAGCAGCAGCTCTCCCTGCTGACCTATCTAGCCTTCTGGACAGCTCCTCTGCTGAACCTTAGCCCCTTTCCTATGTTCCTAATCCAGTCCCTGTTTTGGCTGCACCCTGTTTGCTAATTGGAGATACTATAAAAGCCTGGCCATTCCTCCATTTCCTTGTGAGATTATTGTGATCCCAGCCAGTAGTCAAAGTCTTTCACCTGCTACTCCTACCTGTGTACTGACCTCTGGCTTCCCTGACTACGCTACCTGCCTGCTCCTCTGTACCACGAACTGATACCTACCTGTGTACCCACTTCTGGCTTCCCTGACTACACTACCCGCCGCCTGCTCCTCTGTACCACAAACTGATACCTACCTGTGTACCCACATCTGGCTTCCCTGACTACGCCAAACACCTGCTCCTCTGTACCATGATCTGATATTTATGTTCTTTTACCTGTGAAATTGCACGTGGCTCGAGTGCACGTTTGCTCACCTCCCATAGACTTCTATGGGGCTTTAGGTGCTTAAATGTGCACTAAAATAGAGCATGCTGCGTTTTTAGCTTCCATTCTCTGCGCATTGCACGCACAGATTATGTGCACATAAATACGCCCGCGTGAAACCATCCGTAGCCTCTAGATTGTCCTATCTACTGACAGCAAGCAGAAATCTTAAAGAGATTTTCTCTTATAAACTAATGGAATATCGCTAGGTTATTCATCGCTTTATGATTGTTGGGGGGAGGGGGGGTCTGGGGGGGGGGGGGTCTTCTCTTCATCCCCCACTTTCCCTGAAAGTAATGCAGATTCAGTGCTGCGGACCCAATCATTTTATTATCTAGCAGCCCTAGATGGAGCATCTCTCTCCGACAACTATACGCCCTAATGGGTTATATGGACAATCCCTTTAATACAAGGAGGGTGGGACTAGCTTCAAGACCTGGGATGTGCTGAGGTGGGTAACATTTCCTAAATTCTACATGCTGCTGTTAAAGGGGTTCTCCAGACCTTTTTCTATTGGTAACCTATTCTCAGGTTAGATCATCAGTACTTGACAGGTAGGTGTCCCTCCGCTCAGAATCCCTACTGATCAGCTGATTCGCAGGCCGCTATCAAATAGAAGGCACATAGCAGCAACTAAGGGCCAATCAAGCCCCCTGGTGTCTTGTAAATCCTATTATAGGCAAGGAGGAAAATAGATGCAAAGCCCAGCCAGGGTCCGGATCATGATCCAAACGAATATCCAGATATCAAGCTTGATGAAGACCCATTGGACGGGTCGAAACGTCGCTGGTTATCATTTTAAATGGAGGAATAAAGAATTTATTTTTAACTCATCTCAATGCTGCCTGGACTACACATTTTGATCTGGAGATTCGCAGGCCGCTGTCAGTGTGGACAGTGTTGGGAGCAGACAGCGCTGTCTATATTGCTGTGGGCCGGTTGGTACTGCAGACATTCAATTGGAGCTGTACCTGTAGTACCAAACTGGACCAATCTTGTCAGCGCTATCTGCTTCCAGCGTTGCCAACACTGACAGTGGCCCTGCGATCAGCTGATCGGTGAGGATCCCAAGCGGTGGACCCCTGCCGATCAATTATTCATGACCTATCCTGAGGACAAGCCATCAATGGTAAAAGTCTGGACTATCCCTTTAATACACATACCCTTCTCAAGTACAGTATGTGATGTGGGCATTGATATCTTTTGTAGCTGGTGATAATATATTGCCGTGACTCATCACACCGCTGTCCTTTTCATGCATGATAGGAATGTCTGTTATTATAGTCCGCGGCCACCGCTCCCAAACCCTATGTGAAAGTCCTCGCTACATCGGAGCATTGTGTTTCAGATGCCTCTATGGAAAAGCATAATCTACTTTGTGCAGGAAAGAAATAGATAAACTGATCCATACGAACTTGTGGATGCCAAAAGGGTCACCCTTTCGCCATCCATTGGGGCATGGAGCCTTTTGAATGCATTCAAATTCTGCTGCGTGAACACAGCTTTCGGCTGAGCATGCATATTATACAGCTGCGTCTCTGGCTGACCAGTATCTCTCCTGACCCCCCATACATATGCGGCCACGGCCAAGTGCGCATGCCTTCTAAATGCAGAGAGAGAATAAGCCGCTGCTAGACAGCTCTGGCAGCAACTTATCTCCTTGAGAAGAGGAGCTTCAGGCATATAGAGTTCAACTCAGTCTGACCCTTCACTCTCCTGACATCTGCTGTTGGTGGAGAGTCAGGAGGCCACCATACATATTTCGGTCTCTTCTATTGGGTGGATTTGGCTGATATACAACTAAGGTATGAAGCCAGTTTAGGTTCAGCATAATAGCTGTTAGATGGGCAATCATTAAACCCTTCCCACTCCAAGGCGTAAGTTTAGGTCCTGGCAGCGGGGTACTTCCCGCAACAGGGCGTAAACTTACGTCCTGGGGATAGCGCGAGATCACATGATCTCGCGCTATCCCGCAGCGGGAGGCCGGTTGTCAGTCATAGCCGGCCTCCTGCTGCAACAGTGGGGGTGCATCAGAGATGCGCCCCCCGCTGTTAACCCCTTCCCTGCCGCGAACTATGTAGATCGCGGCATGGGAGGGGTTCACAGAGTAAGCGCGCTCCCTCTGTGACGTCACCGGGCTCTCGCGATATAATCACAGAGAGCCCGGCTGTTTGTCATGGCAACGGGATGCCAGACACTGGCGTCCTGTATTGCCATAGCCTGTGATCGCTGTATAAGCGATAAGGCATGGCAGGGCAGTAGCCCTGCCATGCTTTATCACAGCGATCATCAGTGCTATACTATTAGTGCCCAGAGGGACACGAATGGTGTAAAAAAAAAGGAAATAAAAATGAATAAAAAAGAAAAATGTAAAGAAAAAAAAGGAAAAAAAACCTTTTTTTATGCTGTTTCTCATATTGGCATCAAAAAGGTAAAAATTAAAACCCCACATATTTGGTATTGTCGTGTCCGTAACGACGTGTACAATAAGCTGCACATGCTTTTGACTGTGCACGGAAAAATGTGTTTTAAAAAAACGCTAAAAAACTGAGGCAAAATGCTAATTTTTAGCATTTTGCCTCACTAAAAACGCAATAAAAGTGATCAAAAAAGCCGTATGTAGCCCAAAATGATACCAATAAAAACTACAGGTCGTCGTGCAAAAAATAAGCCCTCATAGAGCTCCGTACATAGAAAAATAAAAAAGTTACAGGACTTTGAATGCAGCGATTTAGAGAAAAAAAAGATTTCCAAACAAAGAGTTTTTATTGCAGAAAAACCTAAAAAAAAATATAAGAATTTTGGTATCATTGTAACCGTACTGACCCGCAGAAAAAATGTATTGTGTCATTTATGCTGCATGATTAATGCTGTAAAAAAAAATCTCGGGCAGAATTGATGCGTTTTCTCTTCCTACGATCATAAAAAAAATTAATAAAAGTTTTACAATATAGTCTATGTACCCAAAAATGGCACCGATAAAAACTACAGTTCGCCACGCAAAAAACAAGCCCCTATACGGCCGCATCAACGAAAAAATAAAAAAGTTATGACTTTTGAAAAATGGAGAAGAAAATCCGCCAAAAATCGTTGCGTCCCTAAGCCCAAAATAGGCCGTGTCATTAAGGGGTTAAAGGGGTTTTGTCAGCAACAGCCCTTTTTTAACTGCACCCTGCATCCCCGTACATTCTAACCTGTGCAAAGAAAACAGTTAAAAAAACAAATTAGACTTACCTAATTCCGTAGTATTTGTTCCCTCCTTTGTTTACCTGGCATGTGAGAGGTCATCTCCAATCGGCACCTGTGCGCTGACGCTTCTGTCCTTGTTCCTGCCAGCGCCTATCTCACAGCGCTGACATACTTCCTGGTCTTGCAGCGATGTGAGGAGCGCGATGTAGCCCCACCCACAGCGCGCAGCCCAGGAAGGGGGATGTTTGCGCACTCGCTGTCGACTCTCTGAGGACGTCAGGGGTTAGATGCGGCGTGTCACTTGTGACATGTCGCCCACTGATCCGGGCAGCAGTTCTTGGCGTCAGGCAGTGGTCTAAGCAGTGGAACTTGGCCAGCTTCTGCACTGCGATAGAAAGGCTGCAGGAGGAACATTGGAAGAGCAGCAGGTTCCTAGTGAATGGCCTAGTAAGGCACAGGTGAGTGTAATTTCTTTTATTTTGCTGACAGAACCCCATTAAAGGGATTGTCCGAATTATGAAAATGCAGCCTGAGGGGTCCCCCACGGTGTAAAATAATAAAAAAGCTTATGCTCAATGCTCCTCCAGTCTCCACTGTGTTGTTGTTTACAGGCTGCAGTCAGCCTGTTACGTCCCGTGAACCTGACGCTGCAGCCAATGACAACGCTCAGAAATAACCGCTAAGAACAGTCATTGGCTGCAGCAACTTGTTTATTGACGACTCCGGCTGACTGCAGTCTCTAAAGATGACATCAGCAGGGAAATTAGAGCCAGTGGTGGGGGACGGAGGGGAAAAGGTGAGTATCAGCAATTTTGTTATTTTACACCATGGGGGACCCCTTAGGCTGCGCTCTCATATCTTGAACAACCCCTTTAGTTTGATTACCTGACACCCATACATATCAGCGCTAGCCCTAAATCCTACCAGCCTCCATACCAGTGGTCTGCTATGCCTCTACGGTGGGCAGAGGTCTAACTTGTAACTCCTGAGCTCCACTACAAAATCCATAACAGGACCCTAACCTACTGTGTGCCATTTATCATACTGGTCTCATCTTATATGGCAAAGGAGTTTTGCAGACCCCCACAGACTCCAGGGTCCGTGGGCAACTGCTTCCTCCAGACCACCACAGTTACCCCTGATGGTAGGTAAGTCAATGCTGTAAAGCCTTATGAATATCACCATGAAGAAATATTGTAGCAGTCAATGAGGGAGGACCTGATCAACTAAGGTCACAAGCCTCCAGCCATTAGGGACAGTTTTGCTGTACATAAAAGGCATCAAGTGTTGGGTTATAAAAGTCCAATGGAAGGTGGGCACCATGGGCCATAGCACTATTTACATAAGCATGCAGTAATGTCACATTCATTGTAGTCAGTCAATTATCAGCTCCTCCTGGAAATACAGGGATACATTAAGGAACTCTGTGCTACAAATCCCCTTGTCAATAGGGTGCGTCCCTACATACTGTGACACTGGCAGCACTAATTTAGCTGTGTCAGCATGTGTCAGGGACGCACCCTATTGACAACAGGATTGGTGACTCCTTGTTTTCAATAAAAAGGGGTTCCTGTGGATAGAAACCGCTCTTACTTCTCTTCCCCACCAAATGGTCAGAGGAGGATGTTAAGAATAGTTGTGACTAGTCTAGCAATACACCAATATTAGACATCGCTATGGGCTGGAGGCGGTCCGCTTCTTTCTGCCGACTACCAAGTGGGATAGCGATTTATATTTTATTTTACAACTTTTGAATTATAATTATTTTACCGTTAATGATAATTTTTTTCTTCAGACGCAGGGGACTGCTATGGGAACGGCCGGCGCGCCTTCATATTTAATTCTGTTTTTTTGGCTTCTGGGAGGGGGAGAGCTTTCATGGCGAGGCCACACAAGCCACAGACCATGTATCATGTTGATTGTGTCATATAGATGATTTATTGTTGATTCGGCAAGTCCCTGAGGATGACTTGACGAGGTTTATGTCTTACATTAACCAGAATGATCTGAACATTCACCCTTTCCAATCCACTGTCAGGCGTCTGAAGACATTCTAATTAAAGGCTATATAGCTCTGATGTCGGAAGACGTCCGGCAGGGTATTCTTACGGTATATTACTGGCCACTCTGTTGTTGGGGGGCCTCTCCAGCATGTTCCATACCGCAGTACTGGCTCTAGCCGGCAGATGGCGCCATAGTATAATGGTAGAAAGAGAAAGCCCCCTAGAAAACCCTGAATCCCAAATTGGATTGCAAAGGGTTAAATTGACATATAGATACAACAGATCATGTATCAATATTTTGGACATTGTGATTGAGAAAGCTTTTGACAATATGCTGTGGACTGATGTCTTGCGTATCTATTGTATCTATATGTCAATTTAAGGTTCAGATCATCCTGGTTAATGTAAGACGTGACATACCCAGATTGAAAAACGCATTCCCCTCTAATGCACCTCGTAGGGGATGTTAGCCATGCGGTGACTGCAGTGCTTGTAAAACTATATTACGTTCCACCTCTATTGAATCGGCCGATGGTGGCAGGAAATGTGAGATTTTACAATATATGCCTTGTAGCACCCAGAATGTCATTTACTAAACTACATGTCCGTGCTCAAAAATGTATATTGGGCTCATATCTCGCGAGCCGAGAATCCGCACACATGGGATATTCTGGCAGCGCCACAATGTGATGACCCCTCGTTATTAAAAACTATTCCAAAACATGTTTCATGATCCCAAGAACTTTTTTTCCCCATGGAATTGAGGTCATGGGTTGTGGCATCAGGGGGGAGAGGTCAGGAAAACCCCTGCTCAGAAGGAAGGCAGGTAGATTGTCAGACTTGGAGCCGCGGTCTCCGTTAGATTTAATTAAGTGTTCAACTTTGCCCCTTTTCTATAGTCCCCTATGTCCCTCCTTCCCATTCTTTTATGGACTAATCAATGGCGTAACTATAGGGGATGCAGTTGCACCCAGGCCAGGATCCTTAGGGGGCCCATAAGGCCTCTCTTCTCCATATAGGGAGCCCAGCACTATGAGTAAAGCATAAAGCTTCATGTTACGCCTCTGGTACTAATGTTAGGTTTCTTTACAGTTTATGGCTCTTTCATGTTTTATGTCCTTCCCTTTGTGCTGTTACATATATGAGAAGTGGAGCGGAGATTCCTCCAAGTACTGAACTCCTACCACACATTCGTGGAAGCACTTATATGCAAATTGGGTACCTAGAGAGGAAATAAACTGGCGATAATCAGCAATATTGGTCATTGTCATTTGACATTATATATATATTTGCATTCAGTGCTTCTTATGGACTTTGTGTCCGCATATCTTTCATCTCACTTATTGTTTTGTTACATCTTCCTGGATTAATTTCCGGTTATTCACTTTTTTAAATGTATTTTTATATTATTATTGATATGGGTTATATTGTTATCAGATATATTTTGATGAATTGGCAATAATTTAACAAATATGCGCTGGATGGTGACTGTTTATGCGATCATTGTCCGGCCTCAAAATTCGCTCACCACACGTGTGACTTTGTTGGTCCGCGCCCGCTCCGACCGCCATGCGGGGTATTGCTTATACTTTCGCTAGTGAATTCCCGCACATGTGCCGCCTCGTCTTCAGCACCAGTTTCCTGTCACATGAGCATTCGGAGGGTAATAGCAGGAGGCGTGGGAGCGTATGTCTATCACCCCTTAAGAAAGGAAATGAGTGCACATCGGGGCGTCTCATGGCTCCATCGGTGGTACTTCCAGCGTGTGGTCTTGACACGTCTTGCACTTAGCTTACTTTACGTTTATTTGTAGTCCTTGAGACTCATATATTTCTCTATTAGGGCCGCTTCACACAACCGTACCTGCAAATACCCTCGCCGCAGCTTACTAGCGCATGAGTGAGGTTTGAAGAGGACCACAAGCAGTGAACTTCTATGGCACTTTGGCTCTGCAAGACGCAGGAAAATGGAGCGGGGCACGCAAAACACACATATGAAGAAACAAACACTGAAATGAATGGGTTCTATTCTTTGTGTTTAACGCGCAGAGTTTGTATGCGCAAATACCTGCACAAACACAGCCGTGTGATGCCGCCCCAAGGGCTTTGACAGACGATCGCATGCGCAATTACACTCACTGCTGCGGAGCACATCTGCACATGAATAGGCCCAAAGTCTTTTCATTTAAAGTTCACATTCCGCGCTAAGATACGGAAAGGCCATTCTTTTCTTGTGCGTAGGAATATCGCCTGAGACACACGCTTGTGAGAACGAAACCATTGCAATCAATGGCTTCCCTTCGTCATGTTTTGCTGATGTGATTTTCACTCCCGCAAAAAGTTTCACGAACACGTTTGCCGGCCGAAGCCCTCATACTGGGATTTGTTACGCACTTTAATTTCCCATTCAGTGGATCCTTGGTTTTATTTTAATCTTCTCAAGCCTGTGATACGTATTGTATGGGTTTTCTTAATAAATCGTTTTTTTGTCTTTGTACTCCTTTTTTTCCTTCTTCTGTTGACAGTCAAGCAAATTGTAGCCGAATACAAAGCCTGATCTCCAACTAACGTGTCCGAACGCACAACTCGCCGTTCCTTAACACGGATGGGCGATAACAGCAGACAACCGGTTCCAGCGCCATTGTGTCTAAAAGAAACAAAGGTGAGACTCCGGCGGACAAAGGAGCGCAAAAATTGTATCACTGAGCAGCAGAAAAACATCCCCTGGTCAGATGGATCCAGATTTCTGTTCCCCCGTGCTGATGGGAGGTCAGAATTTGACACAAGCAGCATGAATCGATGACCCCTTCCTGTCAGCTGGTCGGAACAGGTCAGCACCTCCGTCTAATATGCAGCAACTACAAGAAGCTTCCTGTCCGCAGGGGCCGATATACCTGCAGCATCAACTAGTCGAATCTATGCCACAACAAAATGCTTCAGTTGTGAAGGCCAAAGAAGGTCCAAAGTGCTACTAAATGGGGTCTCTAATTAAGTGGCCATTCAGTGTATACTTGCTATGGATCTGTACACCAGACCATATTATGGTCGCCCGTTAGGGACATGTTATAGCTGCAACACCTGGATTCTGTACCATTCCTTGATGACCTAAATTCTGTCCCTAATAAGGTGCCATTTCCTGTAGAAGACATTGTGATTCAATTACTGCGATTATTTTTTTCAGGCAAGTCAGAGATAATGATTAATTTATGGAGAGAGAAGAAAATCGGATAAAACATCAACATTTATAATTTATGGTGGCGTTGATCGCAGGTGCACGGCTTGTATAATTACAGGACACTCACCAAACACTTTGCCTGAGGCTTGTATTAAACAAGGTGTAATGTTTTTATGAGGCTGCAGAAAGCTCAGAAAGCTCCATCCCAGCCATAATTACAGGTTTTACTTGCTATTAACCACGATTTATGAGCAAGGATTTGCAGCGACCGCAAGAAACGATCCTGCTGAATAATCTCACCCCCTAGTGGAATCCATTACACCACAATTTGCTGCAGTTCTGAAGAGCGAAAGAGGTCCAACGTGCGACCAGGTCGGGTCTCTAATGAAGCGGCCATGCATACATTCTGTAGATCGGTGCACCGCATGTTAGGCTCCATGTTGCAGCACCCACATCCTGGACTGTTCCTTGATGACCGAAGTTCTGGTGAGTGAAACCAAAATGTGATCTACACTATGTTGACTGAAATATTGGGACACACATAGGAGGTGATGAAATACTGATTTTATTCCCATTTTTCAGTACTGTGTTGGACTGCCTTTGGTCTCAATGACCGCAGTAACCCTACTAGACTGTTTTCCACCATATTCCCATAGATGTGTGGAGGGATTTGACACCATTCCTCGAGGAGAACTTCAGATAGTCATATTTGTGATGATGGGCGCATTTGGTGTGCATGGATGCAGCATTCTAATTTGTTCCAAAGTTGCTCGATGGAATTTAGATCCGAATTTTGGGCGGCCAATGGAGTTTGCAGACATTGTACTCCTCAAACCAAGCCTCAACTCTTCGTGCCGTATGACATAATGCTCAGTCATGTTGGTAAAGACATGAACATGTACCAAATGGGTAGGTAATGCAACATTGTCCACTATGTCTTTGTACCCATTGGAGTTGAGGGTGGACTTCATTATAACCAATGGCCCTAGTCCTTCCCAGCAGAAATCCCCCACACATACACACCATAACAGAACTTCCTCCAAACTTCACTGTTGGGACGATGCAGTCTCTAGAAAGCGCTCTCCAGGCAACTGCTACACCCAAGTGCAGCCATCTGATCAGAAGATGGTGTCTGGTGATCCATCTGTCCATAACACTTGCTGCCACTCATTTCAAGTCCAAGAATGATGCTCCAAGCCCCATCGCAGGCGCCGCTGTGCATTCACTGCGGTGATGTTGTGGGCAGCCCCTCGTCCATGGTAACCTTTCACATGCCGGCTCCTACAGAGGGTTCTGGTGCTAATAGACGACCCAAAGGCCTGTGAGACCTCCTGAGCGAGGGCAGACGATGTGTGTGATGTCTTCACAGCTCATACAAGGCTTCATTGTCCACGTTTTGTCAGTTTACGAGGTCTCCTAAACGTGGTGGCACCACACACACCGGATGGTCTCTATCTCCCAATAACATGGCCAACAGTGGACTTTGGAGGACCCAAAAGCACTGCAATGTACCGTACTATTTGGTTGATGACATCCCACCTGGGCGACAACCCCCCTCCGCCAGACCCTGTTGTCGGCTCTACACGTGGTGACATCCCACCGCTAGACCCCATTGTTGGCTCTACACCTGGTGAAATCCCATCGCCAGACCCCGTTGTTGGCTCTACACCTGGTGACATCCCACTGTCAGACTCTGTTGTCAGCTGTACACCTTGTGACATCCCACCATCAGACTCCGTTGCTACCTCTACACCTGGTGACATCCCCCCCACCAGACCCCGTTGTTAGCTTTACCCCTAGTGACATCCCACCACCAGACCCCGTTGTTGGCTCTACACCTGGTGACATCCCACCGGCAGACTCCGTTGTCAGCTCTACACCTGGTGACATCCCACCATCAGACCCCGTTGCTACCTCTACACCTGGTGACATCCCCCCCACCTGCTGACATCCCACCGCCAGACCCCGTTGTTGGCTCTACACCTGGTGACATCCCATTGCCAGACCCCGTTGTTGGCTCTACACCTGGTGACATCCCACTGCCAGACTCCGTTGTCAGCTCTACACCTGGTGACATCACAGCTGCAGACCTTGTGGTCAGCTCTACACCTGGTGACATCCCACCACCAGACCCCGCTGTCAGCTCTACACCTGGTGACATCACACATGCAGACCTTGTGGTCAGCTCTACCCCTGGTGACATCCCACCACCAGACCCTGCTGTCAGCTCTACACCTGGTGACATCCCACCACCAGACCCCGTTGTTAGCTTTACACCTGGTGACCTCTTACTGCCAGACCCCATTGTTGGCTCTACACCTGGTGACATCCCACGGTCAAACCTCCTTGTCAGCTCTACACCTGGTGATATCCCCCCACCAGACCCCGTTGTCGGCTCTACACCTGGTGACATCCCACCACCAGACCCCCCTGTCAGCTCTACATCTGGTGACATCCCACCACCAGACCCCCCTGTTAGCTCTACATCTGGTGACATCCCACCACCAGACCCCCCTGTCAGCTCTACACCTGGTGACATTCCACCAACAGACCCCATTGTCGGCTCTACACCTGGTGACATCCCACCGTCAGACCTCCTTGTCAGCTCTACACCTGGTGATATCCCCTCCACTAGACCCCGCTGTCAGCTCTACACCTGGTGATATCCCCCCACTAGACCCCGTTATCAGCTCTACACCCGGGGGCATCTGATGGTTTCTGTACTGCGATCTCCTGTGTGAACCTTTGCTTTATACCTAATTCTCACACATCACCTGACAGAGCAGGACTGGTGGTGGTGGGGTCTGATACTTTTGTCAACAGTGTATCTTCCAATCAGTGGCAGGCGGTGGCTCAGGCGCGGGGCCGATATGTTGCACTTTATACATTGCTTTGGGCAGTAAAAGACCACTAGGACATGCTGATGTCCGCCTGCTTTGAAGCACATGAGTAACCTGCTCATTCCTGCTGCGTTCACACATTACTATGCAAATCAATGCAGAGAAAAGGAGGAGCTGCAGACTGAAAGCAAACAGTCAGCAGGAGGAAACAACTAGAAAGTTGGTGCTTTATTCAGGTTGCTACTTACAGTAAGGCCGGCTTCACACGCGCAAAACGAAGAGAACAGAGCCCATAGGCTTCAATGGGTTCATTCACATTTCTGTATTTTGCGCATGCATTTCATTCACACTAAAAAAATATAAAACATGTTGTATTTTTCTATTTGTGCACCTAAAGCCCCATAGAAGTCAATGCAATACGTAAGGAGATGCGTGAAACACTGCATCATTACGCTGAAAAACGAGCACATCTGGAACTATTTGGCCCTTTCAACCAGTACGTTTATTTGCCGCACACAAATGAGCATACCCTGCAAGAAGAGGAGGTACGGTAAAATACGCCGATACGAGCGCAAAAACGCCTCGTCCATAGAGCAAAAACATTGTGCTGAGGAGCCTGCAGTTGTTCTCACGCTTGTGTGAAGCCGGCTTAATTCAATTTTCTCTAATGGGTGGATATTGTTATTACTCGTCTTCACACAACCGCGTGTGCAGACTTAATACAGAGAGTAGAAGCCATTAATTCCTATAGGTTCGATCTCGTAAGCAGATTTTGCGCGTGTATGCAAATGAAAAAGTAGGACCTGATCTGTTAGGCTGCGTTTCGTGCAGCAAAAGTCCCATAGAAGTCTATGGGAGGTATAAAAATACGCAAGGGGAAGGGTGTGACACAGCGAAAAACGCAGGGAAAAGAAGACAACTGGACGTCATTAGGCTTTAGATAGCCATTAAATCCGCGGAAAGGGTGTGACGCTCATGCGTGTGAACTGGCCGTGCATGCGCAAAAAGTACAGTACTCTGCGCAGACCTGCGTGCCACATACAGGTTATGTTCTTTCTCAAACCTCGTTCATGCACACATATGCTGCGCTGCGGCGAGTGGTTTTACACAGACGCTCGTGTGAAGCCGCCCTGACATTACTATTGGTTAATGGGGTTAGTTTTGCTGTTTTTAAGTCAATCCTGCTATTAAGATTCATCATCCATCCACTGGAAAACAGGCAAATATTAGATCGAGAGGGTCCAACCAGTTGGGCCCCAGTAATTGCCAAACAGGGGCCCACCAATCCTTCCTGCCTCCACACCAGCCGCTGCAGTGAGAAGAGTTGTATGAAGCCGTGGTGCAGCTTGTACTCTGCAGCCGCCCAAACCTACATTCCCACTGGAGAATAACTTGTCATATAAGCCCCCCCCCCCCATCTATTAGGGCTTAAACAGATGAATATGTCTGCGTATGAAACTCACGCCTGCAAAACGTGATGAAGTGAACCAACTGATATCAGTGAGTTTGTTTGCACGAGAAATAATAGAATCTGCCCTATTTTTCTGCATGTTACGCAGAAAGCTGCCATAGAAGTCAATGGCAGGTTAAAAAAATCAAGTGGAAGTCTGTGACCCGGCGGACAACCCTTGTTCATACGCAAATATGCTCTGTTGCGGTATGTATATTTGCGCATACGTTCGTCTGTTGAAGCAGAAAGAAGTCCCATGACGAGCGTAATGGCAGCCATACACATGAAGTCAGCTAATTTAGCTGTCAGCTACATCTCATGTTGATCTTTCTTTACCCCAGCAGCAAACATCCGGGTACAACTGGCCTGCCGTCATATGTGTCAACCTGTGGGGCAATCCTGCCACCGTTTGTAGGTCTAACGAACATGTAGGCCTCTTTCACACGCATGTATTTGGGATCTGTATTAATGCGGTTTCACACCAGCGTATGCGTAAATACACTCGCCTCAGCCCAATGTGTCTGTGCAGTAAGCCAGGTTGGATGAGGTAGATTTGCGCGCGTCTGCGCGTAGTACTGCCGTACACATCTGTGACACTCCCCTTCCGGGGCTTAAAAGGCTATTTAGCTTAATGAAGCCCAGATGTGTTCCTTTTTTAACGGAATTGCGCAGCGTATTGAGCATTTGTGAACCCCCTCGCCTTCTATGGGGCCCTTGATGCACAAACACACAGACGATAAAGCATTACCTTTTTTGCGCCCCTACTTAATGTCCGCGCAAAACACGCTCATGAGAACGAACCCATTGACACCAACGGGTTCTATTCTATGCACAAATATGGTGTGTGAAGAAGCCCGAAGGCAGCAGAAATCAACGGGAGCGTCTTGCATTTTTTTTCTTGCGCACGTGAAAAATACTGTGAATGTGCGCGCAAGGAAAAATGCAAGAGGAATCACATATGCAGTAAGGGCGACTTCACACGAGCGCATGTGCAAAAACATGTACGGCTGCCTGTTTACACGGGCCAATAGTTGCTTGGTTTTGAAGTGAGCCAAAAACCAAGCGATTCTGACAAGTGAGTGAATTGTCGCTAAGTGCCTTGTCGGTGGCTGCTTGGACATGGGACGGCTATTGCCCAAAATTGTTGTTTCCGGTGATGATTTGAGCAATAATCGCCCCATGTAAAGGTACCTGTACTGGAACCAGTAGTGTTTCTGTTCCTCTCTATCTCTGTCCAGCTGTTCCCTCCTCCCCTTTCCTGTCCATAGACTTCTGTATACAGCATGTAACCTGATCCCTCAGTGAGCTGAAGTAGCAGTGGCTGACAAGTGGAGAAAGGCATTTCACTAATAAGCTACATTACATTTTGTATCGTTGCCTCTGCTATTGATTTATGAAAACAATTAGATCCGGCAGTGAATCTTTAAGAAAACATTTTAAGGAAGAACCTAAGGATTATCATAAACCTTTATCTGCTGTGCAATTTATTGTTTCCTGTTATCAGTCATTTCAAGCTAGAGGACGACTCTAGCGTTCCAGGACAGGATGATTGACAGGAATGTTAGAGGAGTCCCCGGGCCACAAGCACTACTTTGTCCTACATACAATCTTTGAAGATTTCACGGCTCGTCTTCCCTTGAAGCCTTGTTTCCAGGTGTGAATACAGTGCTGCAAAATTACCAGGTGGCGGAGCTGCCCGAGGCAAGTGTGAACAGCCACTAACAGAAGCTGTAGAGCAAATGTAATGCCTATCAACAGTCCTGGGTCACAGGGGGGCGTTTCTTGCAAAACAGCGCCACACCTGTTTATAGGCCGTCTCTGGTATTGCAGCTAATTTGTATAAGGACAGGGCTGCAATACCACATATAACCTGTGGACAGATATTGTACTGCTTTTGAAAGGTAACAGCCATGTTTTTCTAATCTTGGACAACCACTTTAACCCCTTCCTGCCCCAGTATGTAAATCTACACCCTGGCTGGGAAGCAGTTCCTGCAAATGGTCATACATTTATGTCCTATGGACAGCATGGGCTCGGAAGCTGAGTCCGCGACATCGACAGCCACCTGTAGCTGACAGCTAGCCTCCTGCTGCGACGGCAGGGATCAATGAGAATACCAATCCCTACTTTTAACCCTGTACATACCGTGATCACGTAAACGGTTCACAGAGGGAGGGAAGTACTGCAATGTATTAGAAGTGCTATCGTAGGATTGCAGGTTCAAGTCCCTTACAGGGACATAAAAAAGTTTTTTTATAAATCAAATAAAAAAACAAAACATGTTTGGTATTGTTGCATCCGTAGCGACTAGAGATGAGCGAGCGTACTCGGAAAAGCACTACTCGCTCGAGTAATTTGCTTTATCCGAGTATCGCTGTGCTCGTCCCTGAAGATTCGGGTGCCGGCACGCAGCGGGGAGCTGCAGGGGAGAGCGGGGAGGAACGGAGGGGAGATCTTTCTCTCCCTCTCTCCCGCCCGCTCTCCCCTGCTCCCCGCTGCGACTCACCTGTCAGCCGCAGCGGCACCCGAATCTTCAGGGACGAGCACAGCGATACTCGGATAAAGCACATTACTCGAGCGAGTAGTGCTTATCCGAGTATGCTCGCTCATCTCTAGTAGTGACCTTTACAATAAACTGAATGCCCTTTCTATGCTGCACAGCAAAAGCTATAAAAAAAGCAGAACAACTGAGCCAAAATGCTGTTTTCTGTTCATTTCGCCCCCACAAAAAAAAGCATTAAACGTGATTTAAAAAGCTGTATGTAAGGGCTTATTCACACGAGCGTGTATCGGCCATCCGATATACGTTTCCATCTGAGAAGTCCCCCCTTCCCTCCTGCTCTCTGTCTCTCTGCTCCCCTCTGAGCGGTTTGCAATAATAGTGGGCGGGACTGGGGCAGAGCTAAACTTTCGCCCCTTGTACATAGCCAGCAATGGGAGTGGGTGGGACAAAGCGGACTCCTCCCCATCCCCGCCCCTTCTCATTGCAAACGCTGTACTGGAGGAGAGAGCCGGTGAAGTGAAGGGGGGGGGGGAACTGCTTCGGTGGAAGCGCATATTGGCCGGCCGCGAAAACCTGACCGATATACGCTTGTGTAAATAAGCCCAAAATGGTACTACTAAAAACTATAGCTAATCATGCAAAAAGCAAACTCTCGCAGAGCTCCGTGCATGCAAAAATAAGAGTTTTTATTGTTCAAAAGTGGAAAAATCTGAAAAAAATATACATGTATATATGTCATTGTGGTGTAGTGATTGACGCAGAAAAAAAATTCTGTCATTTAGGGTGCATTCAGACGATATACGGCGTCTCTCTCTGCAGGGGGAGGAGGCTGGAAAAGCCGGGAGCAGTGCTCTGAGCTCCCACCCCCTCTCCACCCCTCGCCACCCCCCTGCACTATTTTCAATGAGGAGAGGCAGGATGGGGGCGGAGCTAATTCTCGGAGCTTAGCCCCGCTCCTGTCCCGCCTCCTCTCATTGCAAATAGTGCAGACGGGCGGAGAGGGGGTAGAGAGGAGGCAGCCTCCTCCCCCTGCAGAGACAGACGCCGTATATCGGCCGGCGTAAATATCCGGCCGATATACGGTCGTCTGAATGCATACGAGTGACGCAAAAGAAAATAAAAGAAAAAAAGTAGAAAAAAATGGCAGAGTCGGTGTGTTTTTCTCTGTGTCCTCCAAAAAAATGAATAAAAGGGTACTTGTGGGCTCTCAGTCACCACTGCTTTAATAGTCCCATTTGACGCTATCTTGCAGGCTGTTGGCGCGTTTAATATATTTATGTTTTGGAGAAATAAAAATGAGTTTAAGAAATAAATAAATAGTGGTTTTTAACGTATAAGTATTTGTGAAATGAAGTCAAAAAATGGTGACAGATAACCCACAAGCAGCAATAAAAGTACATTATATACCCAAACAACCAATAACAGCCGCAGCTTGTGAGGAGCAGGTCCTCAGACGGCCGACAGAAAAACAAAGAACTTATGGGCTTTTGAAAAGTGGAGACAAAAATTCCCCCAAAAAGTCGCCGCACCCTTATGTCCAAAATAGGCTGCGTCACTAAGGGGTTAAGCTGTATTCTTCTCACTGGAACGGCAGGAATCTCCGGGTATTCAGCGCCGCCGCGTCCAGACGGCAAGTTTTCAAAAACAATTAAAGAAAAAAGCCGTCCCAACAAGTTTTGGCAAGGCAGGAGTTAAAGGGCCATTACCCTAGATGGGAGCTGTCCTCCTACCGCCGGGAAGGTGTGTCAGGTTGTCGCTGAGCAGGTATCACCCACCTCTTGTTGTCTGAGGGGGACCCTGATGTAGGTGGGACGAAGGAGGGTGCACAAGCTGGTCTGACGAGTGTCTATGAGGAGCTCCGGCGTCCAGGAACTCCCAGTCATCCCAACAAGGTGCTGCAAGGAACACTGACATGAGGACTCTGTACCCACTGCTGGTCCTGCTGCTGCTGGTGGTGAGTAACTCAATGCCCCCCTTATGGGTACTGGATCAGCTGTGGGGAAGCTACATCTCCCTGGGGGCTGTAGGGTCTCCTCCGCCGGACCGCCACACGAACATAGGCGATCCATGTAGATTGGGAGTCTTGGGTTTATGTAATGGGAAGAGTTAGCTTCGGTCGCATCAGTTTTAGTGTCTTTACCGGAACGATGCGGATTTGTCGGGAATCGTCAGTATTTTGTATCAGTAATGGAAGCCAAAACCAGCAGTGGAGCTCGAAGAGAAGTGGAATCGCTGCGCAAATTCTGTAGCGTTTACGGTATAAGGTGAGCGAATGAGGACTGAAAAATCTTCAGATATCGCAGATTTTTTTTTCTGCCGCAGAAAGCATGAAATTTCAAAAAACAGGACAGTTTGTAGATCTGTAGCCCGTCTGTTGTGGAAACTGCGCAAATCTGCTGCCGATTTTCTTCATAGAGATCAATG
The DNA here is from genome assembly GCF_035609145.1 of Eleutherodactylus coqui. Lineage (NCBI taxonomy): Eukaryota > Metazoa > Chordata > Amphibia > Anura > Eleutherodactylidae > Eleutherodactylus > Eleutherodactylus coqui. Next base: position 19,746,608 of record NC_089849.1, on the reverse strand, counting down.
GGAAACATAAAATCTGCACCAAAATTTGTAGTTTTGTTGCGGATTTTGAAGCATTTCTGTTGCGGAAGCGCACTGAATCTGCTTAAGAATCTGCGATTTGGGTTTTTTTAAAATAAAGTTTGTGAGTGAGCGCAGTGCAGGAACGATCAGATCCCAAAAACACACTGCGCAGCAGAACAATCGCACATAAAACGCAGGGACATATGTGGACTGCATAACAAAAACCGCAGCAAATTCCACAAAGATCATTACCTCCATTGTGCCGCAGGAATTGCGCAGCTCAGCCGCCCTGTGGGAAGGCAGCATTAGGGCTTAAACGCACAATTGTGTTTGCGGAGCTTTTTGTGGCCGTGAAAATAAAGAAGTAACTAAACTAGCGTGATTCTCGTGCAACAAAAATATAAGACGCCCCATCTTTCGGCTTTTGTTTTTCCCGCACGCAATAGTGCGGAGTTTAAACAATTAAAAAAAAAGACTTTTTACTGGTTCACGCGCAAATCTGCTCTGTTGTGGTGAGAGTATTCGCAAACAAGCTCGTGTGTTTAACCCTTAGAAGAAGAGCTTATTCACACGGGCGTATGCAATTACAGTCCATGAGAAATGCACCGTTTTCACTGCAGATGTCGTATCGCGTGCATTTTTTTTTTGTTTTTTTTACATCGTATTGCATCCGTATTTACTGCATTTTTCACACACGCAAAAAAAAAAAAAAAACACTAAATTGCTCTCACATTTTCCCACCATCTCCTGGCAACATATGCGAAAAACCCGGTGGATACGCATGTGACTTTGTACTTGCATGATCCCATAGACTTTAATGGGTGATTTCCGTCTGTAAATACGGACAAAAATAAGATCCGCTGCAATATTTTTTATGGAAACAATAGATTAGCGGGGGAAAAAAACGCTGAAGGTACCAGCGCAAATCAATGGTGTCGCGTGTAGTCCGCATTAAAGAATACGGATGCAATACGGGCAGAAAATACGCCTGAGTGAAGCGGCGCGAACAGCATAATGGGAAGATTTTCTCTTTTTCCGAGCTTTGCACTGGCTCAGGCTGACGGATCCTGCCGTGTGGAGGAGGACTGATGTGGTTCAGCTGAGAAGCCGAATGATCAGACGTTACATTCGTATCTTCATGAAAAATATCTAATTTACGGCCTGTTTAAAGGGGTCGTCACATGACTACAACCCCTGATCAAGGCCGGCCCCCTAGCCGTCAGCACGAGTATCGCCGGAGCGGCTTGGGGGCTACTGGCATCTGACACCAGACTGCCATCTGCGTGGATGATGCACACCGACAGGCATTGGTTTATATGCGTCTGTCTCCATGTGACAGTTTATCTTGCAGCGACGCTCCGAGATACAAATGTGGCAGCATTATTTCCTATGGGCTAGCTGACGGTTGCATCGCTCACATGTACGGGCGAGGACCAACAACCCTGCGATTATCAAGTGCAGTGACATCCCGGCCCCGGCTAGTCCAGCCCCAATGACCGGCCTAAAGAATCACTCAGATCGCTGGATTTTCCCATCTAATGTGGATTCACTCTAAAACTGATCCACGGAAAACTTGTCACGAAACTTTATGCTCCGGGGTCACGGGGAGAATTTCCATACAGGGAGGCTTCAATCATAAGAAGGCCGGAGGCTCCAATAAAGGGGACGTTCAGCTTATTTATAAAAAATGTTGCACCTGTATGCAGACTGCAGGTCACCACTTGGCCACTAGGGACTCACTTTAACCAAATGTTATGTTCCTTATTTCCTTCCTCAGCGTGTGCTGCCATGGGACGTTTGTAAGGTCCTTATTTATGATGGTTACATTTGTCTAGTGCTCCTATAGAAGTCTACGGGGCCTCCACTATTCCACTACAGATAGATAGAAAACCTTATACATGCAAAAATGTGCCTCTTCCATTAGTAGAAGACACACCTTAGAAGGAAACACAATGCAGGCAAAACCTTATGGTAAATAATAAGCTTAAGACGCACATGTCATAAGTTCAATGTTTAAGTAAGGGGAGGGGTCGACTAACGCATTTTTAACTTGGCTTATACTATTGTGAGCAGTGGATTCGGCCGCTCATACAGCTCCGCTTGTACTTGTGTGTCAGTCAACAGATTTCAATTTGGCAAGGGCTCGGCGTGTGCTCACCTCAGAGCGCCATTACATCAGAGCTGTCTCGCATCTTGTTGTCCTTAAAGGGCTTTCCTGTATAAAAATGTACCTCCATCCACAGAATTAGGCCTAAGGGAGCTGGAAATGTCTGATCGCTGGGGTATGCCTACTGGGACCCCTCGTGATCCTGAAACCAGCGCACTCAAATGTCCCAAATGAATGGAGCGGTCGTGCACATGCTCAACTACCACTTCATTCACTTCTATGGGACCCGCAGAGATAGAAGCCCTTGGCAATCTCTCTCCGTCCCATAGATAGCAGCGAATGGAGCATTGGTCATGAATGTGCAACGCTGCTGTGTTTATATAGGGCATTAAGGCACGCCGCAGTCACAGGTACGTAAAAACACTCGCCACACTGTAGCATATCTGCGCATGAACAAGGTTTGAAGAGGTATATAACCTGTGTTGTGTCTGCGCATAGTACTGTATTTTTTTGCGCATGCAAGGCCAGTTCACGCGCGAACGTTACGCACAATTTCCGTGGATTTCATGTCTATTTAATTAAGTCAAGATGTGTCCTCTTCCCCGCATGTTGCACAGTATTTCATCCTTCTTCTTGCGGATTTTCGCACCTCATCTAGACTTCTATGGGACTTTTGCTGTACAAAGCCAAGGAAAATAGAGCAGGCACTACTTTTTCCCGTGCGCGCAAAACACACTTATAAGAACGAATCCAATGAGTTCTATTCTCCGTGTTTAGCATGCACAGATATTGTGTGTGCAAATACCTGCAAAAACACGGTCGTGTGAAGAAGCCCTCATTCCCAGGATTGCTTTGGGTCTCAGCTATTGGACCCCCAGTGATCAGACCTTTATCACCTTTCCTGTGAATAGGGAGTAAATATCTTTAATGGGAAACCCTTTAAAAGGAACACTCCAGTAAAACCACGATTGACATCTCATATGTATTTTGCACTCATTTCCATGTAGTGCAGCCTCTTGTCTGATACTTATCAGGCACTATCTGATCTTGATATTTAGATTTCTTCCTGCTTTCTCTTCCTCATAGCATCACATGACCAGCTAGAGCCAGCATCATCTCTGCCTGCTTGGAGGACAGTATAATTCATAATCCTCTATATTCATCTAAATAGGCTGAAGGCCATAAGTGAAAATGTAGTATTTGGAATAAACTTTGTTCAGCTTTTATTACTTAGACATTTGTTAGGAGGAAGTATAACCAATATGACTGTCATTATGGCTCTTACCAATTGGCTTCGTTATGCGCCGATACATCCCTTCTCTGATATCCTGTTTCCCCGAAAATAAGCCCTATCCTGATTTTTTGGGGGGAGGCTTAAAATATAAGCCCTACTTAAAAAATAAGCCCTATCTGCTTTACATTTTAAAAAAAGCAATACATTACATAAAAGGCTCAGTCCAACCACACAAGCTGCAATTATACTTGACGAGTCCTTGTCTTTCTAGTACCATCCAGAAATACGTGCTTGTCGGCGCAAGAAGAACCGGTTCCCTCTGGAGTAAGAGGATGAGTCCGGTCGTATACCTCAAATATCAAGAAGTCTACGAGGATTAAAAGGGTCACGTGATGCATAATGCAGGATAATCTGCTGCCCGAGGCACTAATGATCTACTACAGAAGAATGTCCATTAAGGCCAAGCTCCACCCCAAAGCCCATTACTGAGGCTCAGCCACTGCTGCATTAGCTGCCTGTAATTTCTAGCATTGGTGATAGGGGTATTATGGCAACATGCAGGGAATGTTTGTTGGACTTGTACTTCTACTCAGCAGCCAATCTGAGCATACAGAGCTGCAGTGTAAAGCATGAGGGATAGCTAGGGCAACAACCTAAGGGCTTATGTCCACGGGCGTACGCGTAAAACGCGTACGGAGCCCTCTCGCTCTGCCAGCAGAGACCACATACTGGCCAGGTATGCATTACCTGATGTCACGGACATTCACATTATGCCTTTTTTTTAAATTCCCTCTCTCTGTTCAGAGTGGGGATGTGTTTCGAAATGCTGCCTTCTCGCAATGCCTGGTTAGAGGCAGCATTTTGATACGGAGCCCCATGGAAGAGCTCCGTAACATACGCAGAGAAATAGTGCGTACTGCGACTTATTTCTCTCCCGTATATAAATGCCGTATCGACACGCTGGAAGAATTAAAGTCCATTGACTTTCATTGCCTCCGTTCATCGCGTATCACGCGTGTGTCTCAAACATAGTAAAAACTCACACGGTTCCACCAATGCACTTTTTGGTGCAGTTTTTATTACAACCAAACTGCTCCGGGTAATGGTGCCTAAGCCTTTCATAAATTTGCGTGAATGCATGTGTGAGGGCGGCTTTAAAATAGAGCGACTCCTACAAAGCTATAAATGAGTGCAGAATTTTGGACCTATTTAGATTAAAGGGCCACTCCAGTGAAAACACATATTTCCAGCCCTGCCCCATCACTTGATTGCCTGCCACACTCTGCAGGCCTCATTTGTGTATTGCCTTCATTTCCCTGCAGTGCAGCTCCCTGTCTGGTGCTTATCAGTCGCCATCTTGAGGCTGAGATTTTTCACTTTCATTTTCACATCAATCCCATGATGCATCAGGCATCATTATGGGAGGCTATACCACTTGTGTTTGCAAGGGGGACAGTTTAATTATCATTACCTTCTACATTCACCTAAATAAGCTTCAGAGCATAAATATACAGTCGGGAGGATGAGCTATGATCTCCTCTATTATATCTGTGTGACGGGAGCTATGTAATCATCAGCAATAACTGTGATAGAAGTGTCTATGCACCCCTGTAAGCAGTTTCTGTAGTAGATCCATGTAACTACATCACACAAACTGAGAAACTCTAGTTTCCGACATCACAACCCCAAGTAGATCTGAGCTGCTCAGAATTGAGATCACATGACTATCAGAGAAGAAAGAGGCCAGGAGTTACAGGTGGAAAGCAATAACCATCCAAGGTAACACCAGCCCACTTATATATACTGGGCGGACATTCCCTTTAAGACCCATTTACATGAAGAAATGATTGTGCATATCTGAATGATTACGACTTGGTGTTCCTAATGCTAATAGGAAAGCAATAAAAATAGGTAAAAAGTCATCTTGTGTGCTCTGTAGTCGGTCCGCACATTTTGGGCTTATTTACACAAGAGTATATCAGCCGGCGTTGCCATGGCCAGCCAATATACGCTACCATCTGATGCATTGGACTCCAATGCATCAGAGCACACAGGCGTATTCCTGTGGCCTAAAAGCATCCAGCTTGGCGCTTTTATACGGGGCAGGATGAATAGTCCTGGAACTATCTTCTTAGCGTGACTATGGCCGCTGCCATAGACTTCTATGGGAGCCAATGACAGCGGCCAGAGAAGGGAGGTGGAAGGGATTTCAGCAGCATGACTGCAAAACTCCCTCCCCCTTCTCCTCTCTGCCACTTGCCGCTGTTTGTAATGGGAGGCGTCAGGGGTGGAGCTTAGCTCCGCCGGCTGCCTCCCATTGCTGGCTGCAGGGAAGGGGCAGGAGCTTAGCTCCGCCCCCTCCCATTGCAAACAGCCAGCGGGGAGGAGAGAGGAAGTGAGCTGGGAAAAGGGAGACAGCTTAGCAGAGCTAAGCTGCCTACCCCCTCCCGACGGCATATACGTTGGGCTCATGCATCACATGGTAGCGTATATCGCCTGGCCGTGAAAACGCCGGCTGATATACGCTCGTGTGAATAAGCCTGTAGTAGGTGGAAACCACAAATATCAGTATTCAGTCAGTTTTTACAGGTGAAGGCAGACAGAACTCTGATCCCGGCCATTTAACAACATCTGAGAAGCTGCCGGTGTTCACTGAGAGCAATGGACACCCAATGATAATTGTTTTTATATAGCGCCAACATATTTCACAGTGCTGAATCATTGATACTAATGGGGCTGGGTGATAATATGTGCCGACCCCTGTTTGTTCCATATTATGATCCCATATAGGCAGGGCTCTCGGGTTGAGATCTGGGGATTTAGAGGCTGAGTCATCACTTTGAACTAGAAAGATGTCTCCAGCTTCAAAGTATAGAAATACAAAATGTATTGGGTTATGTTGTTTTCTATCTTTGTCATCACTTTGAACTCTTTGTCATGTTCCTCATCTGTTCCTGGACACTTTTTGCAGTGCGGCTGGGAGCATTATCCTGCTCATAGAGGGCACTGCCACTGGGGAATCCCGCTGCCATGGAGCGGCTACTTGTCTGTACAGGGTTAGGTAGGTGGCACATGTCACATCCATGCCAGAACCCACGTACCCAGCAGAACATTGCCCATCACAATGCCTCTGCCCATTTATCTTCTTCCCCAAGTGCATACCGGTGACATCTCTTCTCTAGGTAAGGGACGCACCCGGGTGGCCGCATGATGTAAAATATGATTCACCAGACCAGGCCACCTTCCTCCATGGTCCATGTTCCAGTTCTGATCAACACATACACATTGTAGGCTATGGACACATTGGAGGTTTTGGTTATGGACAGGAGTCAATATGACCAGTATGACCGGTATGTGACTATGTTCCCCCATATACAGCGAGCTGCAATGTGTCATTCTATGATAGCCGGCAGGAACTTTATCAGTAACTTGCACTACAGTAGCTCTTCTGTAGGAACTTGACCAGCAGCCTTCACTCCCCATAAACATCACCAGTTCACTGGTTGTGACCACTTCTTGGTAGGTACTAACTAGAGATGAGCGAACACCAAAATGTTCGGGTGTTCGTTATTCAGAACGAACTTCCCGTGATGCTCGAGGGTTCGTTTCGAACAACGAACCCCATTGAAGTCAATGGGCGACCAGAACATTTTTGTATTTCGCCGATGCTCGCTAAGGTTTTCATGTGTGAAAATCTGGGCAATTCAAGAAAGTGATGGGAATGACACAGTGACGGATAGGGCAGGCGAGGGGCTACATGTTGGGCTGCATCTCAAGTTCACAGGTCCCACTATTAAGCCACAATACCGGCAAGAGTGGGCCCCCCCCCCCCCAACAACTTTTACTTCTGAAAAGCCCTCATTAGCATGGCATACCTTTGCTAAGCACCACACTACCTCCAACAAAGCACAATCACTGCCTGCATGACACTCCGCTGACACTTCTCCTGGGTTACATGCTGCCCAACCGCCCCCCCTCCCCCCACAGCGCACACCAAAGTGTCCCTGGGCAGCCTTCAGCTGCCCTCATGCCACACCACGCTCATGTCTATTTAGAATTGCGTCTGCCATGACGAGGGACCGCAGGCACACACTGCAGAGGTTGGCACGGCTAGGCAGCGACCCTCTTTAAAAGTGGCGGAGCGATAGCCCACAATGCTGTACAGAAGCAATGAGAAATAGAATCCTGTGCCACCGCCATCAGGAGCTGCACACGTGGGCATAGCAATGGGGAACCTATGTGCCACACACTATTCATTCTGTCAAGGTGTCTGCATGCCCCAGTCAGACCGGGCTTTTTAATTCATAGACACAGGCAGGTACAACTCCCTATTGTGAAGTCCCTGTCGACCCACAGCATGGGTGGCTCCCTGGAACCCACCGGCGGTACACAGAAATATCCCATTGCATTGCCCAACACAGCTGAGGTAGTAATGTCGTGCTTAATGCAGGTGGGCTTCGGCCCACACTGCATGCCCCAGTCTGACTGGGGTTCTTTATAAGTGTACAGATGTAGTAAAAAGTCCGTGTGCACCTACAGCATGGGTGGGTGCCAGGAAGCCACCGGCGGTACATAGAAATATCCCATTGCATTGCCCAACACAGCTGAGGTAGTAATGTTGTGCTTAACCCTTTCCAATCCAATTTGTATATGGTTTTACTAGGGGGCTTACTCTTTTTCTGCTGTTATACAACGGCGCTATATGCTGGCTAAAGCCAGTACTGCATGAGCTGACACGTAGGATAGGCTCCGACAGCAGAGAGGCTGGCAATATACAGTAAGAGAACCCCGACGGACGTCTACCAACAACGGAGCTGTACAGCCTTAAACCCTAATGTCTTCACAGGTCACACAGTGGACTGGAAAGGGTTAATGCAGGTGGGTTTCGGCCCACACTGCATGCCCCAGTCAGACTGGGGTTCCTTACAAGTGGACACATGTAGGTTAAACTCCCTGTGGACCCACTGCCTGGGTGGGTGCCAGGAAGCCACCGGCGGTACATAGAAATATCCCATTGCATTGCCCAACACAGCTGAGGTAGTAATGTCGTGCGTAATACAGGTGGGCTTCGGCCCACACTGCATGCCCCAGTCAGACTGGGGTTCTTTACAAGTGGACACATGTAGGTTAAACTCCCTGTGGACCCACTGCCTGGGTGGGTGCCAGGAAGCCACCGGCGGTACATAGAAATATCCCATTGCATTGCCCAACACAGCTGAGGTAGTAATGTCGTGCGTAATACAGGTGGGCTTCGGCCCACACTGCATGGCCCAGTCAGACGGGTTCTTTAGAAGTGTACAGATGTATTAAAAACTCCGTGTGCCCCTACAGCATGGGTGGCTCCCTGGAACCCACCGGCGGTACACAAAAATATCCCATTGCATTGCCCAACACAGCTGAGGTAACGTCAACTGTAATGCAGGTGGGCTAAAAATTAATTTGATTACACTGTAGGCGAGGGCCCACAAAAATTGCTGTATCAACAGTACTAATGTACATCCCAAAAATTGGCCATGGCCAGCCAAGAGGGCAGGTGAAACCCATTAATCGCTTTGGTTAATGTGGCTTAAGTGGTAACTAGGCCTGGAGGCAGCCCAGTGTAACGAAAAATTGGTTCAAGTTAAAGTTCCAATGCTTTTAAGCGCATTGAAACTTATAAAAATTGTTCTGAAAAATTATTTGACTGAGCCTTGTGGCCCTAAGAAAAATTGCCCGTTCAGCGTGATTACGTGAGGTTTCAGGAGGAGGAGCAGGAGGAGGAGGAGGAGGAATATTAGACACAGATTGATGAAGCAGAAATGTCCCCGTTTTGGATGGTGAGAGAGAACGTAGCTTCCATCCGCGGGTGCAGCCTACGTATTGCTTACGTATCGCTGCTGTCTGCTGGTGGAGAACAGAAGTCTGGGGAAATCCAGGCTTTGTTCATCTTGATGAGTGTTAGCCTGTCGGCACTGTCGGTTGACAGGCGGGTACGCTTATCTGTGATGATTCCCCCAGCCGCACTAAACACCCTCTCCGACAAGACGCTAGCCGCAGGACAAGCAAGCACCTCCAGGGCATACAGCGCTAGTTCAGGCCACATGTCCAGCTTCGACACCCAGTAGTTGTAGGGGGCAGAGGCGTCACCAAGGATGGCCGTGCGATCCGCTACGTACTCCCTCACCATCCTTTTACAGTGCTCCCGCCGACTCAGCCGTGACTGGGGAGCGGTGACACAGTCTTGGTGGGGAGCCATAAAGCTGGCCAGGCCCTTAAAGACTGTTGCACTACCTGGGATGTACATGCTGCTCGATCTACGCACATCCCCTGCTACCTTGCCCTCGGTACTGCGCCTTCTGCCACTAGCGCTGTCGGCTGGGAATTTTACCATCAGCTTGTCCGCAAGGGTCCTGTGGTATAGCAACACTCTCGAACCCCTTTCCTCTTCGGGAATCAGAGTGGGCAGGTTCTCCTTATACCGTGGATCGAGCAGTGTGTACACCCAGTAATCCGTCGTGGCCAGAATGCGTGCAACGCGAGGGTCACGAGAAAGGCATCCTAACATGAAGTCAGCCATGTGTGCCAGGGTACCTGTACGCAACACATGGCTGTCTTCACTAGGAAGATCACTATCAGGATCCTCCTCCTCCTCCTCCTCCTCAGGCCATACACGCTGAAAGGATGACAGGCAATCAGCCGGTGTACCGTCAGCAGCGGCCCAAGCTGTCTCTTCCCCCTCCTCCTCATCCTCCTCATGCTCCTCCTCCTCCTCCTGTACGCGCTGAGAAATAGACAGGAGGGTGCCCTGACTATCCAGCGGCATACTGTCTTCCCCCGCCCCCGTTTCCGAGCGCAAAGCAGCTGCCTTTATGGTTTGCAGGGAATTTCTCAAGATGCATAGCAGAGGAATGGTGACGTTAATGATTGTAGCATCGCCGCTCACCACCTGGGTAGACTCCTCAAAATTACCAAGGACATGGCAGATGTCTGCCAACCAGGCCCACTCTTCTGAAAGGAATTGAGGAGGCTGACTCCCACTGCGCCGCCCATGTTGGAGTTGGTATTCGACTATAGCTCTACGTTGTTCATAGAGCCTGGCCAACATGTGGAGCGTAGAGTTCCACCGTGTGGGCACGTCGCACAGCAGTCGGTGCACTGGCAGCTTAAAGTGATGTTGCAGGGTGCGCAGGGTGGCAGCGTCCGTGTGGGACTTGCGGAAATGTGCGCAGAGCCGGCGCGCCTTTACGAGCAGGTCTGACAAGCGTGGGTAGCTTTTCAGAAAGCGCTGAACCACCAAATTAAAGACATGGGCCAGGCATGGCACGTGCGTGAGGCTGCCGAGCTGCAGAGCCGCCACCAGGTTACGGCCGTTGTCACACACGACCATGCCCGGTTAGAGGCTCAGCGGCGCAAGCCAGCAGTCGGTCTGCTGTGTCAGACCCTGCAGCAGTTCGTGGGCCGTGTGCCTCTTATCTCCTAAGCTGAGTAGTTTCAGCACGGCCTGCTGACGCTTGCCCACCGCTGTGCTGCCACACCGCGCGACACCGACTGCTGGCGACATGCTGCTGCTAACACATCTTGATTGCGAGACAGAGGAGGAGGAGGAGGAGGAGGGTGCTTTAGTGGAGGAAGCATACACCTCCGCAGATACCAGCACCGAGCTGGGGCCCGCAATTCTGGGGGTGGGTAGGACGTGAGCGGTCCCAGGCTCTGACTCTGTCCCAGCCTCCACTAAATTCACCCAATGTGCCGTCAGGGAGATGTAGTGGCCCTGCCCGCCTGTGCTTGTCCACGTGTCCGTAGTTAAGTGGACCGTGGCAGTAACCGCGTTGGTGAGGGCGCGCACAATGTTGCGGGAGACGTGGTCGTGCAGGGCTGCGACGGCACATCGGGAAAAGTAGTGGCGACTGGGAACTGAGTAGCGCGGGGCCGCCGCCTCCATGATACTTTTGAAGGACTCAGTTTCCACAACCCTATACGGCAGCATCTCAAGGCTGATGAATTTTGCTATGCGGACGGTTAACGTTTGAGCGTGCGGGTGCGTGGCGGCGTACTTGCGCTTGCGCTCGAACACTTGCGCAAGCGACGGCTGAACGGTGCGCTGAACTACACTGCTGGATGGGGCCGAGGACAGCGGAGATGAGGGTGTGGGTGCAGGCCATGAGGCGGTAGTGCCTGTGTCCTGAGAGGGGGGTTGCATCTCAGTGGCAGGTTGGGGCACAGGGGGAGAGGCAGGGGTGCAAACCGGAGGCGGTGAACGGCCTTCGTCCCACCTTGCGGGGTGCTTGGCCATCATATGTCTGCGCATGGTGGTGGTGGTGAGGCTGTTGGTGTTGGCTCCCCGGCTGAGCTTTGCGCGACAAAGGTTGCACACCACTGTTCGTCGGTCGTCAGGCGTCTCTGTGAAAAACTGCCAGACCTTAGAGCACCTCGGCCTCCGCAGGGTGGCATGGCGCGAGGGGGCGCTTTGGGAAACACTTGGTGGATTATTCGGTCTGGCCCTGCCTCTACCCCTGGCCACTGCACTGCCTCTTGCAACCTGCCCTGCTGATGCCCTTGACTCCCCCTCTGAAGACCTGTCCTCCTGAGTAAGCGTTGCACACCAGGTGGGGTCAGTCACCTCATCGTCCTGCTGCTCTTCCTCCGAATCCTCTGTGCGCTGCTCCCTGGGACTTACTGCCCTTACTACTACCTCACTGCAAGACAACTGTGTCTGATCGTCATCGTCCTCCTCACCCACAGAAAGTTGTTGAGACAGTTGGCGGAAGTCCCCAGCCTCTTCCCCCGGACCCCGGGAACTTTCGAATGGTTGGGCATCAGTGACGATAAACTCCTCTGGTGGGAGAGGAACCGCTGCTGCCCAATCTAAGCAGGGGCCCGAGAACAGTTCCTGGGAGTGTTCCCGCTCCTGAGCAGGTGTCATTGTAGTGGAGTGAGGAGGCTGGGAGGAAGGAGGAGCAGCAGACAGAGGATTCGGATTGGCAGCAGTGGACGGCGCAGAACTGCGGGTAGACGATAGGTTGCTCGAAGCACTTTCTGCCATCCAGGACAGGACCTGCTCACACTGCTCATTTTCTAATAACCGTCTCCCGCGTGGACCCATTAATTGGGCGATGAATGTGGGGACGCCAGAAACGTGCCTCTCTCCTAATCGCGCAGCAGTCGGCTGCGACACACCGGGATCAGGAGCTCGGGCTGTGCCCACACCCTGACTTGGCCCTCCGCGTCCTCGGCCGCGTCCACGTCCTCTAGGCCTACCCCTACCCCTCAGCATGCTGTATTACCAGTGATTTGATTTCACAGGCAGGAAATAAATTGGCGCAAGACTGCAGGCCAAATATAATTTTTGCCCTTTTTGGAAAACGAAAGGCCCCACTGCCTCTAGTGAATGAATTATCTAAGTTTAATAACTGTGCTGTGTCCCTGCTTATGTGTCACAGAACGTGAGGGTAGCAGAGTTATTATAACTCTTGGAGAGCAGGTATTTTTTTCCCAATTAAGGAAAGCAAATGGCGAAGCCAGCAGTAAAGCGTAGCTGGGTGCGTCTGATTTAGCAATGTTGTTCAAGCAGCTCACACGTCTCCACCGCCCTTAGGACGGACAGAGGCTGGACAAATAGATTTGTTTTCAGTTTTTTTCCACCAAAAGGCAGCACTGCGTATATTCAATGAACATGAGAAGTTTAATAACTGTGCTGTGTCCCTGCTTATGTGTCACAGAACGTGAGGGTAGCAGAGTTATTATAACTCTTGGAGAGCAGGTATTTTTTTCCCAATTAAGGAAAGCAAATGGCGAAGCCAGCAGTAAAGCGTAGCTGGGTGCGTCTGATTTAGCAATGTTGTTCAAGCAGCTCACACGTGTCCACCGCCCGTAAGGACGGACAGAGGCTGGACAAATAGATTTGTTTTCAGTTTTTTTCCACCAAAAGGCAGCACTGCGTATATTCTATGAATAATAACTGTGTTGTGGCCCTGCCTATACAATTCTTTCCCTGCAGTATCAATGGAGGGTGGAATGCTCTGCAGAGGCGATTTTGAGAAGCAAAAAAAAATGCAGCACAGCTAACAGCAGCCTGGACAGTACTGCACACGGATAAATATGGCCCTAGAAAGGACCGTTGAGGTTCTTGAAGGCTACACTCACTCCTAACACTCTCCCTGCCTATGCAGCACTTCTGTCCCTAATGCCAGGTGCAACGGTCTGCAGAGGCGATTTTGAGAAAAAAAAATTTGCCACTGCTAACAGCAGCCAACACACAGCTATCAGTGGCCCTAATAAGGACCTTTGGGGGGTCTTGAAGCCTACACTAACTACCAATTCTTTCCCTACAGCAGCTCCGGTACAAACAGCACTGTCCCTCATCTAACTCACACCGCATCTGAGGCGAACCGCGGGAGGGGCCGACTTTTATGTTCGGGTGACACCTGATCTCCCCAGCCACTCACAGCAGGGGGGTGGTATAGGGCTTGAACGTCACAGGGGGAAGTTGTAATGCCTTCCCTGTCTTTCAATTGGCCAGAAAAGCGCGCTAACGTCTCAGGGAAGGAAGTGAAAGTAACCAGAACACCGCATGGTGTTCGTTACGAATAACGAACATCCCGAACACCCTAATATCCGGACGAATATCAAGCTCGGACGAACGCGTTCGCTCATCTCTAGTACTAACCAATGCATACCAAGAATACCCCACAAGACTATTCTGATTGTTACACTTGACCATTTATCCAGCTTCCAACACTTCCATCACATCAGCTTCAAGAATGGACTGTTCACTAGTGGCCATAGATAGAGTGGATATACGAAGTAGACACCCCCTGTTAAAGTGCTGTGTTCCAACTAAGATGAATCATATCAGATGTATTTCCACCTTCCGTTTGTCTCGTTATCTGTTCAATGCCATTAGAAAAGCAAACTGAAATCACTTAGGGTGAAAACAGGAAAAAAAAACTAAAATGATGTGGTTGCATAAATATACACACCCTCATACTAATATTTATTGATGCACCCTTTGACTTTATGACAGCATTCAGTCTTTTTGGGTTGTTGTCTATCAGCGGGGCACATCTTGACTTGGCAATCTTTTCCCACTCTTCCTTGCAGAAGCACCCCAAATCTCTCAGTTTGTGAGAACATCTCGTATGTGTAGCGCCCTCATCAGGTCACCCTCAGATCTTCAATAGGATTCAGGTCAGGGCTCTGGCTGGGCCAATCCAAAACGTTGATCTTCTTCTGGTGAAGCCATTCTCTTGGCGATTTGGCGGTCTGCTTTGGATCGTTGTTGTGCTGAAAGGGGAAATTCCTTTTCCTCTTTTTAGCCGAGGCCTGAAGGTTTTGTTTCACAATGGACCCATCAGACAGAACACGTTCTCCTCAGACATCTGGCAGACTTGATGGAGGTTTTGACAGAACATGGTCTAGCTTGGATGTTCTTCCTTGTTAAAAAAGGCTTCTGTCTTGCCCCACTCCCCCACAGCCTAGACTGATAAGGAATACGGGAGATGGTTGTCACATGACTACACAACCAGTACTTGCCAGAAACTCCTGCAGCTCCTTTAATGTTGCTTTGGCTTCTTGGCAGTCTCCAGGGCCAATTGTCTTCTGGTCTTTTCATAATTTTTGAGGGACGTCCAGTTCTTGGTGATGTCACTGTTGTACCAAATGTAACCCCCTTTTTGCTGACATCTTCACCGTGCCCCATGGTACATGTAATGCCTTGGAGATGTTTTGGTCGTCTTCTCCTGACTGACACCTTCCAACAATCAGGCTCCTTTCATGTCTTGTAAGATCTTTATGGACCAACTAAGGAAGTGTCAGGAAAATCCTGGAAGAGCTGAACTTGATCTGAAGGAATCAGAATCCCTGTAAGTAATGGCAGCGGAGTGCGGACTGCTATTTATCAGGAGCTGAAATGTGATTGGCTAATGCTGAACACAACCAGATCCCCAAATATAGGAGGGTGTGAATACTTATGCAATCACATTATTTTAGTTTTGTTATTTTTATTTTTCCACCCTAAAAGGTTTCCGTTTATTTCCCAATGGCATTACCCAGATAACGGGTCACATGAAGGGGGAAATGAATCTGAAACAAAAACCCGGCATTTTAACAAGGGTGTGCAGACTTTTTATATCCGCTGTAGATATGAGACGAAGAGAGCTGTCCCTGTATATCCCCATCTATTACCAGAGTCCTGTGTATTTTCTATGCAGGTAACCTTTCACTTTGGTGTTACTATGAGTTGATCAGCACATTCCCGGCTGTCGCCTGGTTGACAGTGATGTCGCTGCTTTGCCTGCCCTTAGGATATAAGCACAGCTCGAATAATCCTTGGTATGTGCAATGTGGGACAGCCAGCCGGTGGTCACAGTCCTCAAACAGCTAATAATCTGAATACTCTGCAAACTGTGGCTCTCCAGGTGTTTCAGGAACCACCATTGTCAGGCATGCTGGGAGTTGTAGTTTTGCAGTTGCTGGAGAGCCGCTGGTTGGAGATCACTGTGTGATGTGATAACACTATTATTATTTAGTATCTGAAGTTTAGGGAATGAAGGATTCGACAGGAATGAGAGAAGGGATATATAGACAGGAGCGTGGAAGCCATGTGATAAACAGATCCAGTCGTGAGGAGATGACACCTTGCCATGGAGTCTGGTTACAGGTATGCGATTACCTGCCAGGAATAATAAACTGAAGTACAGATTGTGTGCGCCGCACTCCTGACCAAAGTAACTGATGTGGTGGGAAAACCGCTGTATCTACTGTACATGCTGAAATACAGGGGTGGATCTGCGGAGAGCTTCAGATAGTGATGCGGGCAAGATGGTCGTGTTGGGTGGGCATAGATACAGTGTTCTAGTTCATCCCAAGGATACTCGATGGGATAAGGTCTGGACTTTGGTTGCAGACTTTCTACTCCTCAACACTGTGTGCTGTATGACATGGTGCTTTCTCGTGTTGGTAGAGATACAGAGCTGTACTAAAGTATTGCCACAGGGTGGGTGATGCCACATTGTCCAGAATGTCTCTGTACCCATTGGCATTGAGGATGGACTTCACTATAACCAATGGCCCTAATGCTTCCCAGCAGAAACACCCAACACCATAACAGAACCTCCTCCAAACTTCACTGTTGGGACAATGCAGTCATGTAGAAGCTGCTCTCCAGGCGACCATCACACCCAAGTGCCGTCATCCGATGGAAAGATGGTGTACGGTGATACATCTGTCTGCAACACTTTCTTCCACTCGTTTACAGTCCAAGAACGACGCTCCAATCCCCATTGCAGGCGCCGCTGTGCAGTCTCTGCTGTGATGTTGTGGACAGCCGCTTGTCCATGGTAACCCTTCGCATGCCGTTCCTTATGGAAGCATCTGATGCTAATGGATGTTCCAATGGCCTGTGAGACCTCCTGAGCGAGGGCAGACGATGTGCGTGATGTGTTCACAGCTCATACAAGGCTTTGTTGTCCACATTCTTTCAGTTTACGGGGTCTCCCTGAACATGGCTGCACCGCACACAAAAGATGGCTTCCATCTCCCAATAACATGGCCAACAGTGGACTCTGGAAGACCCAAAAGCACTGCGATGTCCCGTACTGATTGATTGGTGACATCCCACCACCAGACCCGTTGTCAGCTCTACACCTGGTGACATCCCACCACCAGACCCTGTTGTCAGCTCTACACCTGGTGACATTCCCCCACCAGACCCTGTTGTCAGCTCTACACCTGGTGACATTCCCCCACCAGACCCTGTTGTCAGCTGTACACCTGGTGACATCCCACCACCAGACCCTGTTGTCAGCTCTACAGCTGGTGACATCCCACCACCAGACCTCGTTGTCAGCTGTACACCTGGTGACATCCCACCACCAGACCCTGTTGTCAGCTCTACAGCTGGTGACATCCCACCACCAGACCTCGTTGTCAGCTCTACACCTGGTGACATCCCCCCACCAGACTCCGTTGTCAGCTGTACACCTGGTGACATCACACCACCAGAATCCATTGTCAGCTCTACACCTGGTGACATCCCACCACCAGACCCCATTTTCAGCTCTACACCTGGTGACATCACACCACCAGACCCCATTGCCAGCTGTACACCTGGTGACATCCCACCACCAGACCCCATTTTCAGCTCTATACCTGGTGTCATCCCACCACCAAACCCTGTTGTCAGCTCTACACCTGGTGACATCCCCCCACCAAACCCCATTGTTAGCTCTACACCTGGTGACATCACACCACCAGACCCCGTTGTCAGCTCTACCCCTGATGACATCCCACCACCAGACCCCATGGTCAGCTCTACACCAGGTGACATCCCATCACCAGACCCCATGGTCAGCTCTACACTAAGTGACATCCCCTCACTAAACCCCGTTGTCAGCTCTACACCTGGAGGAATCTGGTGGCTTCTGTATTGGGATCTCCTGTGCGATCCTCTCCTGTATACCTAATGCTCACACACCACCGGACCGCACAGGACTGGTGGGGGGCCAATACTTTTGTAAGCTATGTATACAACAATAATGAATTAGCTCTTCCCATGTGGACAGGTCAGTAGTGCAGATCATTTTTCAGCCTCTGTTCCCGTAATTCAATGAGTTCAGTGCTAATATTCTGTATGTATTGGGAACCGTTTTTAGGGACTATTCCTCATTATTCCTAGATGCGTTTCTCTAGTTTTGACCCTGTATCGTTTGCAGATGAGTTTACAATCTCTCTGCTGTTTACTGATCTTTACCCTCCTGTTGGATTTATAGGTAAAGTGATGGATTTCATGGTTTATAAAGTCAAGTTGATGAAATGTTTATGTGACGGTGAATGTGGGGTTTTGGCACTGGTCTCTTCTGTATTCAGTTGTAGTCTACATGTTTGTGCTGGACCCTGTTTGGTTTTGCCCATCCATATGTAAATATTGGCACTCAAGTCGGCTTTAGTCTCAGAAACGGTTATTATGTTGCAGTGCTGTAGCTTCTCGTTTATTGACATGGGCAGAGTTCCACAGTTACCTTTCTTGTTAGACAATGTATTAAATCATCCATATATTAACTTGTATCATATTTCTT
The DNA here is from genome assembly GCF_035609145.1 of Eleutherodactylus coqui. NCBI lineage: Eukaryota > Metazoa > Chordata > Amphibia > Anura > Eleutherodactylidae > Eleutherodactylus > Eleutherodactylus coqui. The sequence goes on along the minus strand of NC_089849.1, from coordinate 19,728,214 downwards.
CTGCAACCCTACCTCAACCCGGCATGATGGCCACAGTGTTACCATTAGGAGACATTCTCTTCCTGCAGAATCCTCTCCTGACTTCTAAGTTTGATGTTGGGCAATTGCTATGTAACTGTTCCCACAGCTGATCCATTAAGGTGGGTCAGCTGACCACACTGTTCAGGCTAGCCTCGCTTTGGAGAGGAGTGTCTTATTGGCTAGCTTCACTTTAAATATTTCTAGTAATACATTGCAGTGTGATGGCAGTAGCAACATGAGTTTATACCTTATTCCGTGTTTAGTTTTTCTACCTTATTCTAGTCTAATTTGTTCTTGTCAGTTTGGTCTGGTTCCTTTCGTTTAGTCCAGTCTTGTTTCCTAGCCTATGGTTTATCTATTCATGCCTTGTTTGTATGTACCTAGCCTCGCTTCATTATTCGGCTTTCTTGTTTGGCTTTTATCCTAGTGCCTTCTTGTTTTCAGAGACAGTATTTCAGTTAGGTTCACCAGTATCGATGAGTGAGGGCTACTTAGGGACAGTGGTGTCTGATGTTAGGGTCAGGGTCTAGGAGACACATAAGAGAAAACTAACATTGCCTCAATACCAAAACTGTAACGGCTAGCCACCCACAATGTGCCACTTATATAGCAAGGAGGCTTTGATCCCTCTAAGACACTGAGGCCTAAGAGCAATTGCTAACTCCGCATGCACTATAGTTATAATGAGAGCTGATGGCACCATAGCACTAGAAGGGATACCAGTTTAAGGTCGACCTGTACTTTCAGGTGACTTTCTAGAATCTACTACATCACTCGCTATGAGCTGCAGCAGCATCGGTATGAGTTTATTTGCTTCTATTTCCCTCTTTCCCCTCTCCTTTCCATAGGTCTTTATGGGTAGCATAGGACATCACACCTGCCCCACTTTCTGTCATTTGTCCCTGTCACAAGAGAGGATCTGGTGGGCAGCACTTTACAAAGACTTTTTCAGCACAAAATCATCATATTAGGTAAAGTGATTTGTGCTTTTGCTACCACATTGGTTATTACATAAGGACAAGTTTGTTCAAAGTGCTGTGACTATTTAAAGGGTAACTCCCCCTCAAATACATTACTTGGTGTTTTTGTTTTACTGTAGATAGTTTTCTTTATTATTTACCTTGGCATCCGTCAGAGTCTAGTTGTGCCCTCATGACATCCCCTGTGCTCGCTGAACTACTCTTTGTCACAGGAGTGAGAGAAGTGGTCACGGTCCCGCCCCTCGTACAGGATAACTAACTAGTGATTGGTTGCTCAGTATAGGCAGCTTTGTAGCAGGGGCCAGGACTAACAACCTAACTCTCTCTCATGGAGCTATCTTCTGGGATAACTGTAGATATAGGCCGGCTTCACATGGGCATAGGTGTATTTATGTGCGCATTGATGCTGCGTATTTGTACGATGTGCGTTGTTTTTTTTCCGCATGTGTGCGTATTTTATAGTATTTTTCCACACGCAAAAAAACACGGAAGCATGCTCCCATTGATTTCAATGGGCAATTGTATATGTGACAGTTTTATGTGCAGTATGCATGAAAATAGGACATGCAGTGATATTTTTCGTGAAACCAAAATGAGCACCCATAAAATGCACATATGGCCGAGCCCCTTGAAATCAATGGGTTCTATTCACTGCGTATTGCGTATGCAAATTGTGCACACGTACTGTAATACACAGTGCAAATGCGTTTGCGTGAATAAGTGCATAGAGTCCTTTTAGAGTCCTGTTAACTTTGCCAGTTTAGAAGTTGCAAATCTAGATATTGTGAGGGATTATTGTTGGCCGATGTGTAAAAGGATTTATTTGCACGTTTGACACCAGATTTTCTTGCAGGAATGTAATTACATTATTTTAAAAATTTTCACTTTGGAAATTCTTTTGGTTTTAAAAAAATGGTACCGTTTTGTGTATGCAACACCTATACAGAGCTATGTGTCTCCATACTTACAGACTGTAAACAACCCCGTAGTCCTTCAGCTATATGTTCATTTCTTATATCTGCTCCCACTTCTACTTGTTGTAACTTATCAAGAAGAGGGGGCAGAGGAAATGAATTACATATGACGGCTAGGTCAGACTACACCGGGTTTGTTGTAGTCTGTTTCCATAGAGACACACAGGTCAGAATAGGGTGATTATTATTTAATCAAACTTTTTTTTTCAGTTAGATCATTTTTATTGAAGTTGTAATTTTGCATACAATTACCCCTCAGGCCTTCCTCACACAGGCATTTGCAGAAACACAGCGTTTTTCAACGCTGCGTTACTACAGATTCAGCCCGGTTTCAGCATGCCAGCATTATGGCTGCGTTTTCAGCACAGTCAAGGATGCTGAAAAAAATCAGTACTCACCTAGCAGGTGCTGTCAGGGTCCCGGCCGCTGATCTCTGGCGCTGCTCCAGGCTTCCCCTTCACTGACAGATCATCTATTACTGTAAGCGAGGGTTTAGAACCCCGCCTCCGGTAATAGATTGCTGCGATTGGCTGAATTGGCTGAGTGACAGCCTTCTCAGCCAACCACAGCCAGCACTGGATGCACCAATCACAGCCATTCAATGAATGTCATTGAATGGCTGTGATTGGTGAGTCCAGTGCTGGCTGTGATTGGCTGAGATGGCTGTCATTCAGCCGATTCAGCCAATTAGAGCAATCTCTTGCTAGGAGGTGGGGAATTCAATCTCCCTCAGTAGCAATAGATGCTTTGCCGGCTTGACAAGTGCCATTAGCCGGCCCAAATCTCCAAAAACACCGACAAAGACCCCGGCTGCACCTGCAAGGTGAGTATTCTTTTTTTTGCAGATAGTGTAGCTAGGGATGCCTTTTTTTTGCGCTGCCAAAAACGTGATACCAAGTTGTATCACATTTTCAGCAGCGCGGAAACCGCTGCCCATTCATTTCAATGGGCGATGCAGGGCAAAAACGGCCAAAAACAGAACATGCATCATTGTTGAAGCACAGTGTTAGAAACGCTGCACATAGACGCTTGTGTGAGCAGCCACAATGAAATGAATGGCAGCGTTGTACAGCATGTAGTGCTGCGCTGAAAAAGCAGTGAGGGAGCCTTAATTACTACAGATTCATACATGCATAAACATAATATACACAACACATTCCATCACTTCATTACCACCCAACAATACAATTAATCATACGGTAGTTGTATTAAGCAGATCGTAATCTCCCCAACAACAATAAAAAATATTTAGACACATACATAAAAAAGAGAAAAAAACCTCCCTCTTCCCACCTTCTCACCCCTCTCCCTCCTCCCCAAATCCCATCAGCTTCTCTACGATGACCCAATACAACCAGCAGTCCATGTGAACGATCCATTATATATATCAGACCATCCTCGCGTGAATTCCGCAGTAGCGAGGTTCTATCAAAGCTAATGGCTCTCTGCCTGAAAAAAATCGCGGCATGTTCTATCTTACTGCGGATTTACGCCGCAGGAGGGCTCCATTGGTATCAAGGAATGGAGACCGCGGAAAAACGCCATCACTCGCTGACACTTTTTTGTTTTGAATCGCAGTACTCCTGCAGGGTAAATCCGCGGGCGTTCTCCGCATCACTCGTGGGCATGAGCCCTTTATTGGGAACTGCTGTAAAGAGTAAGGCTGCCTGTCCACGGGCGTTGCGGTATCGCGCATCGGATCTCCACCGCGGGAGCCGCCGCCCGGGAGCAGGAGCCGGCAGACGGATCTCCGCTGTCAGCCTTTCTGACAGATAGGCTGATCGCGGCAAATCGCAGCATGCTGTGATTTGCCGGCCGTGAGCGGAGAATCTCAATGATTTTCCGCTCGTGGACAGGGGAAAGTGCTTTCCATAGCAAAGCAATTGAGAGCTTTCACTGCGTTCCCTGCGGTCGCATTATCGCCACGGGGAACACAATGAAAACCCGCCCGTGGACAGGCAGCCTAAAAAAGCATCTGTCTATACAAATAAGATATTACCCCTTCGTAGCTCCAGAACACCCAAGGAAAGAGTGTTGGACTGTAAATACTAATACAGACCGGCCGCAGCAACAAACGCCTGCTGTAACTGAAGGAGCTGGAAAATAACTGTGGGGAACATCATAAAGCTCTCTAAATTGGTCAAAACCATAAAAAAGACCCCCAGAATGTACCTGTTTCAAAGAGATTATCTCTCTTTTCTCCCATGATGAAAATCCCTAAAAAGCCTAAAACCTAAAAAACTGTAGTAGTTTAGGGTTCCTGCAGAGGAGGGGGGGGGGGGGGGGGATATAGTAAATCCTTCTAGTTGTAAAATCTGTTTAAACTTATTCCATAACTTAATCATTGACTGATATAATCTCATTTTTCCTCCTTTTATCCCTCTCTCACATATTGTTATGGGGGCTACAATGTGTCATGTTAGAAACTAATAATCAAACTTTACATGTATCGGAGCAATGAAAAATGGGGAAAGTTGCCAAAATCTACACAGCCAATAGGGGGCTTGTCCCATGAAATCAAGTTAACCCCTAATGATAAGGGATATATTGTTAGTCAGTCGGGTCTGCCCACTGGGACATCCCACCCCTCCTTACGGATCCCAAGTACTAAAGTCCACAGTGTCCTGCAATGGTGGTCGCACATGCCAACGGCCGCAGCACTCATTTCAGTAGAGCTGCTGGTGATAACCAAGCTCAGTCACTTGGCTGTTTCCGACAGTCCCCTTAAAGTGCATAGACTCATGCGTGTTCATGGGACAACCCCTTTAATGGTAGCATGAGGCTATTTTTGTACTTTGTATATTTTAGGATTCCTTTCTGCTGTGTCTAAAGTTGTATAGATTTACCCCTCCAAGGCACCGGAGTGTAGATGGAAGAGCGTTGCCATACTTGTGCAGTGCTAGTCCCAGGCATCTTTCCAGTGTTCTTCACTGATGTGGATTGCGGTAGCTCTGCATTCCCATCCTAGCCCAACCCCACTTCATACATAAACATATATCTAGGGAAGTCATCGTATTTCTGCTGATTTATAACTGAAGTCCAATTTCCAAGAAAGGTGGGACCAGCGAGGGTTACACCCAATAATTATCTATATGTTTATGTTTCAATTGGCGTCACTACCCATCCAATATTAGATGCTGGATATGAGTATAATGTAGGGTTGTTTCGTGTAATGCTGTGGAGAGTATTCCAAGAATGGTGTGATTGTGAAAAGATATCCAGCGGAAGTTGTCAACTAAAGGGGTCAGAGGAGGATGTCAGGAATCATTCTGACCAACAGGAGCTGCACAGTCAAGCATCATTATTAAGAGGTGGAACTCCAGCAGGCCAAAGGGGCACAAAAATGGTATCAGTGAGCAGTTGAAAAACATCACCTGGTCAGATGGATACAGATTTCTGTTGCCCCGTGCTGATGGGAGGTCAGAATTTGGCACAAGCAGCATGAATCGATGACCCCTTTCTGTCAGCTGGTCAGAACATGTCAGCACCTACATCTAATTTGCGTCAATCACAAGAAGCTTCCTGTCCGCAGGGGCCGATATAACTGCAGAATGGTTTCATCACCTATTAGATTCTACGTCACGATGACTTGCTGCAGCTCTGAAGATCAAAGGAGTCCAACGCGCTCCTAGATGGGGGTCTAATAAAGTGGCCATTCGGGGTAGAAGACATTGTGATAGAAAGGCATAGATTAATTAAGGTAGAGATACGGACTAACGCCTGGCGTCGTTCATCACGGGTGCACAATTTCTTTAATTACAAGACATTGAAGAAACACTTTGCCCGAAGGTCACATACAACAAGCTGTAATGCTTTCTATACTGTATGAGGCTGAAGTAAGCTCCTCCCAGCCCAAATAACAGGTTTTACTTGCTATTACCATAATTAACTAATAAGGATGGGTCTTGACATGTTTACATGTGACACTTACAAAGACAAGAGATGGCGGAGCCCGTGGGGCCCTCAAGCAAGTCATCATCTTGAGCATTGAACTGGATAATCTGCCCAAATTATCCCAAATTTCAGACAATTTTCTAAGTGGTTGCATCCTCTTATATCTAGTCCATTATCTCCAGTAGGGGGCAGATGTAACAAAAGAAAAAAGTTAAGAAGGAAAGTTGCCAGTAGCGACCGATCAGTTTGCTGTATTCAAGGGATGGAGTATGTCAGCTATGGGCGACTTCTCCACTTTTCTCTTGCACTACTTTTGATAAAAGATTACGAATTACAGGCCTCACTAATGCAGCTCCTCGATACCATATTAGCTATTTGTTGACAAGGGAGTATACAATATATACCATAGAGGAGATCTGGCGGCTGCTGTGGGCCCCTGGAAAGAAGGGCCCAGATATTTTTGGCTGCATGCTTTCAAGTAAAGGAATTGCAAGAACCTATCATGAGATATCCCTTTAATTCCCTATTATGGAAAGGCTATCAGCTTTTATCCCCTTCAGTATCCCCATGGGTATCCACTGCTGGGACTCCCACCAGTCCCGAGAATGGTAGTCTCATGCCCCGTTTTCCTCCTCAATGCACCCACTTAGTGAGGGGAAGCTTGAGGGAAGCCGCGCCTGACCACACTTGCTGCCCCTCAATTCAACTCTATGGAACTGCCCAAGAGAGTCGGGCCATTGTACTTGGCTGTCCCTAGCAGTCCCATCAGAATGAATGGAGTTGCAGCACACGAGCTCGGCCACCGCTTAAAAAATGCAATCTCCTCTTCACTGGACACAAGAGGAAAGGGGGACACAAGAACCCTATTCTGGTGGTCCATGGGGGTCTCAGCTGTGGATAGGAGATTCTAGGAATACTTTTTTAATCCTTTACTATGAAAAGAAGATAAAGGCAAACAAGTACCAAGTTGCTGCTGATGGTTAGGGTTGCGCTATTGTTAACCAGCACCAGAGGAGGGCCCCATTATGATGTTTTGGTCTGTTACAGCTATGCATGCCCCTGCTATCGGTGCTGGAAGACCATCCCAAAGGCTCTTTCACATGAGCGTTTATTGGCTGCGTTTTCACAGCCGCTCAATATACACTCCCCATCTAATGCATTGGAAACCAATGCATTAGTTCAGATGGGCGTATTCCCGATGCGCAAAAACGGCCAGCCGGCAAATATAGCGCATAGGGTGTGTATTCCTGCTGGCTGGGAAAGATAGATCTGGAATTATCTTTTCTGGCTGAAATACGGCCTAGCCCAGAGAACTCATACTATATCGGCACTTTCACAAATGGCCGATATACGCTACCCATCTGATGCATTGGTTTACAGATACTGATATAGAGGTGTTGGGGGGAGGTCAGCTGGTAGAAGATGGGAAAACGAGAAGGTTGGTTTATTGAGAGTGTAAGGGAGGACATAGTATTAGAGACAGCAAACAGAGATCCGTCATGGGGCCTGTTCTTTGGAGCTGGGGAGGGAGTGAAAGGTGTCGAAAGTTTGTTTGGGGTTCTGGGATAATGAGGAGACAAGCGAGCTGAAATAAACTTGTTTGGCATGGTGAAGGGCGAGGTTGGAGGTTTTGAGCATAAATTTGAAGTGGAAGAAGTCTGCGGGCAGATTTGATTTTCCCTACAGCCGTTCAGCATACCTGGAGCACCGCCAGATGAAGAGCGTTTGGGGCGTGAGCCAAGGTTGCCATAGTCTGCAGTGGACGGCTCGAGTCACATGGACTGCAGCTTCATCCAGGGCACGTCTGAGGGTGGTGGAGTAGCATCCGACAACCAGATTGGGGCATGAGAGGAGAGAAATAGGGGAAAGGGAGGACTGTTAAGGCCCATTTAGATACAACGATTCTCGCTCAGAAGTTGCTCAAAATACAAGACAATCGTTGTGTGCATTTACACAGCAAGATGATGGCTCAAAATGTGCCATGGCAGTTTGAGTGACAGTTTTGAGCGTTCACTTTGCATAAGTATGTAAATGATGGCTCATGCTGTATGCAGAAGACAAGTGGGACTGCTGTCTCCTGCATACAGCCGTTGTCTTCTTGGAGCGCTCAGCTAGGATACTTCTGAGCGCTCTGAGCGAGCTATGCAGAACAAAGCTGGAGCGCTGTCCTCTGCATACTCCTGCTGTGCTCACAGAGCACACAGCTGGTATACAGCTGAGCGCTCCGAGCGGGGTATACAGAAGACAGCTGGAGCGCTGTGTTCTGCATACTCCTGCTGAGTTCACGGAGCGCACAGCTGGTATTCAGCTGAGCGCTCTGAGCGGAGCATGCAGAACACAGCTGGCGTGCTGTCTTCTTCTTATTCCAGCTGTGTTCTCTGAGCGGGGTACCAGCTGAAACAATAGCATGAGCAGTGTCCCACTGAGAACTCACAACGCGGCACTAATAAGGCTCATTGTTCTCTTTCAGCTTGCTGAAAGACAACGATGAACGGCCGTGCATTTAGACCCAACGATTCTCACTCAAAAGACCACTTTGAGCGATTTTTGAGTGAGAATTGTTGGGTCTAAATGGGCCTTAAAGGAGATGTCTCGAGGAAGCAGTGAATTTTTTTTTTGCCCAGTCCCCCTAATTAAACATACATTACTAATTACCCCTGTAAATTACTTTCCTAGCTGGTTTCTACTTACCGTTCCAGCGTTTCAGCAACTTATAAAACTTTTTCCCAAGATGGCCGCCAGCTCTTTTCGCATCGCTTGCTGTAGCCCGACGTGCGCGCTCCCGAGACGCTACCAGCTGTGTCTCCATGGCAACCAGACGCCCCGCAGCCGCCGACCGGACCCCTGGAGTGAACACGGCCGACCAGTCACCCACCGCCAGGCAGAAGGTAACCGGCGCAGCCCCCCCCCCCATCACAGCGGCAGCCCCCCCGGCCCAGCGACAGCCCCCCCCCGCCCCAGCGCTAGTTCCCCCATCACAGCGGCAGCCCCGCCGGCCCAGCGACAGCCCCCCCGGCCAAGCGCTAGTTCCCCCGGCGCAGCGACAGCCCCCCCCATCACAGCGGCAGCCCCCCGGCCTAGCGCTAGTTCCCCGATCACAGCGGCAGCCCCCCCGGCCCAGCGACAGCCCCCCCCGGCCCAGCGCTAGTTCCCCCATCACAGCGGCAGCCCCGCCGGCCCAGCGACAGCCCCCCCCGGCCGAGCGCTAGTTCCCCCGGCGCAGCGACAGCCCCCCCCATCACAGCGGCAGCCCCCCCGGCCTAGCGCTAGTTCCCCCATCACAGCGGCAGCCCCCCCCGGCCCAGCGCTAGTTCCCCCGGCGCAGCGACAGCCCCCCCCCCGGCGCAGCGGCAGCCCCCCCGGCCCATCACTTACCAGGACAGCTGGACGGCGGGACAGCTGGGCGGCTTCTCCGGACAGCTCGGCAGCTCTGCACCTTCCTCTAACAGAGGATGGTACAGAATGGCCGCTCCAGCGCGCTCCCGAGCAGTGACAGCTCGTCTGCGCATGCGCAGAAGAGCTGTAGCGGGGAGCACACTGAAGCGGCTCGTGCTGAATGGAGAAGACCGGACTGCGCAAGCGCGTCTAAAAAAGCAAGCTGCCGGCGAATTTAGACGGAACCATGGAGACGGGGACGCTAGCAACGGAGCAGGTAAGTGAATAACTTCTGTATGGCTCATAATTAATGCACGATGTATATTACAAAGTGCATTAATATGGCCATACAGAAGTATATAACCCCACTTTGTTTCGCGAGACAACCCCTTTAAGGTCTTGGTGAACCTTTGGATGTGGACGATTTGGAGGTTCCTGGAGGTGCGATAGGTGGGAGGGTCTGGGGAGATGCTGGGTTGCCTGATGGAGAGGAGAGGAGTTTGTGATCTGAGAGTGGGAGGGGGGAGTTTGTGAAGTAGGAGGCAGATCAGATATAGGAGATAATAATCAGATCAGTAGGGGTCCAACTGTTGCAACGCATACCAAGAAACAGGTCCCAAAGGTCCCCACATGAATAAAGCAGTGTTCGAGCATGTGCACCTCCTCTTTAATGAAACCTACAGAAAAAAAGTTGTGGGATGTTCTACCGGACGTTGTATTATGGAGCTTGAGGAGGGAATAGAGAAAGGTGGGGAATACTCATCATTAGTCAGGAAAGACGTCTTATACCTGCTGAAGGTTGAATTACAGTCTTGTGTTCGCCCTGCAGCTGGTACAGCCACCACCTCTGTCGGCATGGGATGGCACTCGGTAGGACGCGGGATGGATCTATGCGGAGGCCACATTGTCTTTGCAAATAAAGAAACTACCCGACTGGGTATCCCAGCGATATTGGTTCCTATGCTGGAGGCTATCTACACATGGGCGAGTGCGATATCACGCTCATGAATGTGCGATTTACCTGTGGATGCAAGAACACCCTGCATCGCATCTGTGGCATTCCGATGCTCTCGAACGAGTTTCACGCATGATAGAGGATCGGAAGTGTTTCCCATTGCTTTGAATGGGGAAACCTCCAATCGCAGAGCATGCGAGAGCAACGTGATGCATTAAAGGTCCCATTGAAATCAATGGGCGATGCGTTCCGAGGAACACGAAGAGATAGGACAAGCATCTCAAAAGGAGTAAGTTTCAGACTTGCGCATTCCACAATGTACAAATCTTGCGTGACTTTCATGGCCATGAATAGAGGCAGAGCGGGATGGGGATTGTTCCGGCCCACCCACCTCCATTCACAGCAAGCGGGCAGTTCATCATAAATTAGCGCCTACCTGTTCACACGGGCCGATCCGTCACTCAGTTTTCTTCATGCGTCTCGTACCTCGTTCAGTGGGCGCATGCATTTACACTGAACGGTGGTCTGTCAGATTCCTGCTGGATACAGGAATCCAAATGATCTATCAGCTTGTGTATAAGAGCCCGTACCTGGGTGTTCACCTGTGTAATGCATTGAAGAAGGCTGAATGGCGAAGCGCCCGGCGGCCATGTTTCTCCTTCCTTCCATGCTGTTTTGTACATGATTTAAAGCCTTTTTTTTCCCTCCATAGATTCTGCTACTTTTTGGTTGCTATTGATGCTTTAACCTCCATCCTCATTCCCGGGGGTACGTCACTGGTTGTCTATCATGGATGCACGCCATAACAAGCGCTAGATCCTTAGTACTGTATAGAATCACCTAAAGCACCCCGTCCGTAGGTGTCCTGAGTGCTGATAGCACCGATGGGCCACCTGCCGGACCAGCACCATGGTGGGCTCAGTGGGAACATCACTCAGGAGGACGGTTCTTGTCGCCCACATGATTGTGGCTTTGCCCTTGGTGGATAATAAAGGAGAAGTCTCGGGATGTAGAAGCTGGACACCGTCCCGTACTGGCGGGAGACGCCGGGGAGTAGAGCGCTGCTGATAAGAGGCTGACGGGAGGATCTGCGCCTCCTTCTCACATTTTTCTGATTCCATTCATTTTAAAGCCACAGATGTAGCGAAGCTTCTTATATGGGTAAGACTGCGGTTGGGCAGCGGTAAAGCACCGTGTCCGCCGTGTCTATGGTACGGGCATCTGGCAGCAAAATACATTGCTGGCATCGTGGTTGACTGATCACATGATGGGTGCTGCAGTTAGTAATCGGAGGATACATTTACACGGGCGATTGTATCGTACAAGTTTTGTGTGTTGCGAGATGTACAAAACGCGCACGAAAATACAACCTCCTATGTGCAATGCTTCTATTTACACATGCGACTTTTATTTATTGTCCCTCACAGCGATGTTTCGAAATGAAGACTTGAAGCTTGTCCTATCTTTCTGCAATCCTTCAGAAAACCCGCCGGTTATTTCTTAGAGCTCCTGCACACTTGCGTTTTTCTTGCGCATTTTTTTCATGCGATATCGCTGCGTTTTTTGTTTTTTTTCACACCAATGTCAATGGGACTTTCTAACGTTAAAAATGCATTGCACAAAAATCGCAAAGCGCAAACTTGTAATTTTTGTGCGATGCGTTTCTAAAATTAGAAAGTCCCATTGACATTTGCTTAAAAAAACGCAGCGATATCGTGTGAAAAAAACGCGCAAAAGAACCACAAGTGTGCAGGAGCCCTTATGGTGCTCTCAGTGATGGCTGCAAAAACATGGTGACAGATTCCCTTTAAAGTTCCGTATTACAGCCACAACACCTAATGAACATAACTAAGATCACCACCGGGTACTATCTGGGTGTAAGTACTATAGTAGCAGGTCTAGCAGCTGCTATGGGGGCCCACAACTAATATTCGCACTTTCAGACAGCTGGAAGGTACAGTTGTATTACTGTAACATCACTATATTTCCTGTGCTGTGACATCACTGTGTGTTTATCACTGTGCTGTGACATCGTTATGCATTATTCCTGTGCTGTGACATCACTAATTTTTTTTGGCTTGTACCATCACTATTTTGTCTCTCCTGTGCATCACTATTATTACTTTTCTGTGACATCACTGTATATCTGTGCTGTGACATCACTGTGCATTAAGCCTGCGCTGCGACATCAGTATGTAGCATATTCATGCATTATCCCTGTGCTGTGACATCACGTATCTCTGTCCTGTGATGTCACTGTGCATTATCCTTGTTTTTTGACATCACTGTGTTTATTATGCCTATACTATGACATCACTGAGTAGATTGTTTACTGTGGAATCATTCTATTATATATATATATATATATACACAGAGGCGTAACTGTATATATAATCCTTACACATCACTTTGTGCATTACAGAAAACCCATGACACAATGTGGAGAATAGGCACATTAAAAAAGCTTTTAAAGGGCTTCTACCGGAATCCGGAATTTCAAGTTATCCCCTGAATTCGCCCCTATTACAGCCTAGGCCTGGATAACACGCCTATATAATGACTAGATAACATCACCTTACCATGACTGCTAATGCCGCATATGATCATGACATAATCCCACCCTTCTGGGTCCGGATGACATCACTATGCAGTGACTAGATAATACCGCCACACTGTGAGTGAATCATTGAAAAAGTTATGACACTACAAAAATTATCACCATACTGTAAGTGAATATCACCACCCCACCAGAGGATAGGGAATAACCGGCTGCTCATGGGGGTCCTCCTGCTAAAACCCCTGCCAATCTCAAGAATGGGACTTCTGTGCCCCACTCTCCTGTCACTGCGGGGGTCGTCGTTCTAGAGATCGGCGGGGGTCTCAGTGGTGAGACCCCCACCGATCAGCAACTTATCCAGTGGATCGGGGCTAATTTGCTATTCTGATGCAGTTAATGTTCTCCAATTGCTCTTGTAGTTGGTTGTGGAGGAGGGGGCTCCGTGCTGTGTTGCCCCGTGGGTATAATGTGGGGTCCACCTTAGTGGGGGGACGGACATGTTGCGTGGTGATTAGCAGGGTATTCCTAGTGCAGACATTTATGGCAAGTCCACGAGCCACAGGCCAGGTAACTTCAGTGACGTTGGCCGGTAATCTTACGTACGGTATACTTCTGCCATAAATATCCTGCAGCTCCTCAGGAAATAAGGAACTCTTAGGGCTCCTTCATACTGGCGAGAACATCGTGCGATTTTTGTGCAAACGCATGATTATGAAACCAATGGTTTTCAATAGTTTCATTCTTATTTGCAATGTTTTCACTCCTGCGATGCTGCGTGAAAAGAAATCTCAGCATCTCCTCCTTTCTGTTTGCGATATCGCCCATTGCTTTCAATGGGGACGGTGGCAGCAGCGTCGGCCCCATTGAAAACAGTAGGAGAACATTGCGACCTCCTGCTGCGGCTGTGACAGCAGCGGCGGGGATGGATGGAACCCCCGCAGGGATGGGAGGCTCTTTCATGTGAAAAAGCCCGGCATCCAGGGGTTTTCAGAGGGATCGTGAGGGCGATGTCTGCCGGTAATCATGGCTGGATATCGCTCTCGCCATGTGCAGCAGCTCTTGGGCCGCCTCACACGAGCATATGGGAATTGCGTTTTACGTGCACGATGTATGCGCATATAATACGCTGTACATCACGGCAATTCAAGTACATTGATTTTGGCTGTTACACGCACACTTGTGTTTTTTCATTGTGTATAAAGAATAACGCAGCACGTTCTATTTTGCTGTGTATTCGGGCTGAAACAGACGAACGTGTTTGTGCGCATAAAATCACACCCGCAAAACGGGCCGAATAGAACCCATTGACTTTAATGGGTTTGTTCTCATGGGCGTGTTTCTTGCACGCATTTACTGAGCGTGTGAAAAGATAGTTCTTGCTCTGTCTTGTCGCGTGTTAGGCATTGTTCACGGGGCGTTGATTTCACGCAGATTAGGCATGTGAAGAAAACCGCGTCTATTAGAACCAAAGGTTTCCTATAGAAACGTTCAGGTAAAGGAATTTTAGACGCACAAAAAAAGATAGGACATGCATGGCTACAATACACGTATGTAAGGTCCATACTGCGTGAAATGATAGGACCTGACCTATCTTTGGTGCGAGCTGCATAGAAGTCTCCATAGACTCCTATGAGAGCATGAGTTTAGTTGTGTCTGACTCTTGGAAAAGAAGATTAAAAAGTCATTTGGAGGATTTCTGCCGACCGAGGGAATTCCATACAGCAGTGCCGCTAAACACTGAAGCACATTTTAAATGTCCCGCTGTAGACTCCTGTTAGTCCCCACGGAGATGAGGGGAAGCATCAAGGGTTCAGTTCATCTCTTTGGGGGTTCCCTTAATCCCCGTGGGGACTAATAGGAGTTTACAGCAGAACATTTAATATGTGTTTCTGGGCAGCAAGTTTTTAATGTCTCACTGTAAGCAGCAGGAAATTCCTACAGTCCCGCTGCTGGGCAATTCCCTAGCAGTAGGGGGCTTACTCCACCTCTCTCCCTAGCGTTGGGTTCCCCAAGAGATTTTCCCATAGTGGGGAGAGAGGTGGGCGGGGTTAGAGGGCTTCATCGAGGGCAGGGCTAGAGGGATCCGCCTTCTAGCCCCACCCCTCTCAACTTGATATGGGTGAATACCTGGTAGAAGCCGTTCAGCCCTGCCCCCCTTTCTCTGCACTATGGGAATATCCCTCGGGGGATCTATTTAGCCCCGCCCCTTCTCTCTGCACTATGGGAATATCCCTCAGGGGATCTATTTAGCCCCGCCCCTTTTCTCTTCGTACTATGGGGATATCCCTCTGGAAAGAGAGAAAATCACAAGTGGCAGCAATCTTTTTGCGAGACAAAGCTGCGCTGATGCAAAGAAATGTCATGAGCAAAATTTGGATACTGACGCAATTTTCTCGTAGCGATATCGCAATCGCCCATGTGGAATATCACCGTGGGGAACACAATGAAAACCTGCCCGTGGACAGGCAGCCTTAAAGTTCCAGAAAACCCCTTTAATGTGAGCCTGTCACCAGATTCCTGTTGCCCAAACCACGGGCAGCATGAACCCAGGACAGTTATGCCTATTTGGCCCATGTATGTTTTATTCTCTAATGCTGCTGCAATTCAGAAAAAAACACACTTAGAAACTTCACTCGGATCTGAGCTGGAACAGAGTGCTGGGTCAAAGAGGCGGGCCATGCCATGCCAAGGTCTCCCCACCCGGGTAAAGACTGACAGCCCTCCCCTATACACAAGCAGGGAGAGGAGCTGTGACTTTTGGTATTGTGGGGAGAGCTCGGCATGGCCATCGGTGATCCGGGGATTATTCCGATTGCCAGATTGGAGGCAGGAAGGAATTTTTTAATTGGGGAAAATTGCCTTCTACCTTATTGGGTTCTTATTTTTTGCCTTCCTCTGGATCAACATTGGGGGTAATAGGCTGAACTGCAAGGACTAAGGGCTTTTTTTGTCCTTAAGGGTGCCTACCCACTTGCGATTTTTTTTTTCCTGCGATGTTTTGCGTTTTTTCTCAAGAGCAATTAGTATAGAATGTGTTCTTGTCCATCTGGGGTTTTTTTCCGTTTCGTGGGGTTTTTTCACATAGGAACTGTCAGTTGCATATGTGTCCTTATTTTTTCTCTTCATGCACCCATGATTATCAATGGAGGGCTGCAAAAAACGAGCAAAAAAGCCGTGAAAAACACGCAAAAATGCCGCGAAAAACGCGCGAAAACGCCGCGTTTTTCACGCGCGAAAATCGGCAACACAAGTGGGTAGGCGCCCTTAGGCTGCATTCCCATGAACGTATATCGGCTCGGTTTTCACGCCGAGCTGATATACGTCGTCCTCATCTGCAGGAGGGAGGGGGGGGAGGATGGAAGAGCCAGGAGCAGGAACTGAGCTCCCGCCCCCTCTCTGCCTCCTCTCCGGCCCTCTGCACTATTTGCAATGAAAGGAGGCGGGATGGGGGTGGGGCTAAGTTGGGTTTTAGAATTAGCCCCGTCCCTGTTCCACCTCTCCCCGTTGCGAATAGTGCAGAGGGGCGGAGAGGAGGCAGAGAGGGGGCGGGAGCTCAGGTCCTGCTCCTGGCTCTTCCATCCTCCCCCAACCCCATGCACACGAGGACAACGTATATCGGCTCGGCGTGAAAACCGAGCCGATATACGTTTGTGGGAATGCAGCCTAAATACTATTACCTGATGTCTTAAAGGAGCCCGCTGAAAGACTAGCTAAAGTCAGGGCTGGTAACGCAGGTCCGTTAACGAGGTCCAGGCTATAGGCAATAGCGAAGTTCAAAAAACAGAGCCGAGATCAGGGAGCACAGAGGTCAGGATAGTTAGGAATCAGGCAAGGGTCAAAACCAGAAGGTACCCAAACGAGGGCTTTGTCACAAATGACAGTATGTGATCAAATTGCTTAGGCATCCACCCTCGGGAGTGTATGCCTAATGTAGCAATTGCAGAAATGGAATTAGAGGGGGACAGATTAAAAGAGAGTGTGCTGGCCCTTTAAGGAAGAGGACAGGAGCACGCACGAGCCATACAGGTAGACACCAGGGATGCAAAGGCGGATAGAGCACGGCGTGCAGGATAGCAGTGCCCATTGACAAGTCAAGCAGGCAATGCGCCATGACAAGGTTATTCCAGACGAGTTGCTTTAATTAGTGATTTATTATCAGGTAATCACCTCCCTGGGAGAGCGGCCAAAGAGAGCGGTCCAGAGACGCATGAAACGGGTATGTAGCTAGATGTAAACAAGTAACATACATTGCTGGGCGCATATAGTGATATGGACCATGCTGGTATAACCTGGGTATGTTCTGTATATAATTATATATGTACAGCTGATATAGCTTATACATCTCCTGTATATAGTGATATGGAGCATGCTGCTATAACCTGGGTATGTTCTGTATATAATTATATATGTACAGCTGATATAGCTTATACATCTCCTGTATATAGTGATATGGAGCATACTGGTATAACCTGGGTATGTTCTGTATATAATTATATATGTACAGCTGATATAGCTTATACATCTCCTGTATATAGTGATATGGAGCATGCTGCTATAACTGTATATAATTATATATGTACAGCTGATATAGCTTATACATCTCCTGTATATAGTGATATGGAGCATACTGGTATAACCTGGGTATGTTCTGTATATAATTATATATGTACAGCTGATATAGCTTATACATCTCCTGTATATAGTGATATGGAGCATGCTGCTATAACCTGGGTATGTTCTGTATATAATTATATATGTACAGCTGATATAGCTTATACATCTCCTGTATATAGTGATTTAGAGCATACTGGTATAACCTGGGTATCTCCTGTATATAATATATGTACAGCTGGTGTATGTTACAGGTACAGATGAGTGCAGTCTGTATGGTTTAGGTATGGGTACAGGTACAGATGAGTGCAGGCTGTATGGTTTAGGTATGGGTACAGGTACAGATGAGTGCAGGCTGTATGGTTTAGGTATGGGTACAGGTACAGATGAGTGCAGGCTGTATGGTTTAGGTATGGGTACAGGTACAGATGAGTGCAGGCTGTATGGTTTAGGTATGGGTATGGGTACAGATGAGTGCAGGCTGTATGGTTTAGGTATGGGTATGGGTACAGATGATGACACCCTGTAGTCTTTGGCCATATACCTTAACAATACCCGATGATGGTCAGTAGTCTGAACTTATGACCTGCAAGTAAAAGCACCATCTAGTGTTTTCTTTCCCGGTGACTTTTCAGAATAAGCTGTGTGTACATGAGAAATATCACTATATCTGGCCGTTATATGGCTTGTATTCCACATTTATCACCGGTTTTCCCTTCTGCAGTCTCATCTCTAATTCTCAGTTGTCCCTGAGCTGCTGTGAGGTTTCTATAGACTGCACAATGTGAGCCGTGCCTGCAGTTAGAAGTGCTGGCCACTACATAGGAGGTCGGTGCAGAGGCTTCCGCTCCAACTTCTGTTATTGTGGTGCTGACAGCTTGCGCCCGCACAGCTGATCGGTCAGGGTCCTGAGCAGCAGACCTCGTTCGATCAACTATTGATGACTAGAGATGAGCGAGCGTACTCGGATAAGCACTACTCGCTCGAGTAATTGGCTTTATCCGAGTATCGCTGTGCTCGGGTCTAAAGATTCGGGTGCCGGCACGTAGCGGGGAGCTGCAGGGGAGAGCGGGGAGGAACGGAGGTAAGATCTTTCTCTCCTTCTCTCCCGCCCGCTCTCCCCTGCTCCCCGCTGCGACTCACCTGTCAGCCGCAGCGGCACCCGAATCTTTAGACCCGAGCACAGCGATACTCGGATAAAGCCAATTACTCGAGCGAGTAGTGCTTATCCGAGTACGCTCGCTCATCTCTATTGATGACCTATCCTAATGGTAGGTCCTCAATAGCATTTTTGACCAGAAAACCCCCTTTAACTCTTTATAGCACACACCAAGAAATAGTGGTAGCATGGAGAACACTAGAGAAGTACTGAGCAGTGCAGGTGTGATTTCAGTAGCTGTGAATCAGTTAGCAGTAACTGTCGCAGTGTTTGCGTGACTCCCCCCCCCCCTTCCTTTCCTCTCTATAGACGTCTATGGGCAGGATAAGATATCACCCTCCTTCACTTCCTGTTATCTGTCTCAGTGTCTGTTTATAAAGATGGATTTCACTTAAAGGGGTTGTCTCGCGCCGAAACGTTTTTTTTTTTTTTTCCATAGGCCCCCGTTCGGCGCAAGACAACCCCACAGGATGTGTTAAAAAGAAAAAAAAAATATTACTTACCCGAATCCCCGCTCTGCGACTTCTTCCTTCTTCTTCCTTCACCAAGATGGCCGCCGGGATCTTCACCCACGATGCACCGCGGGTCTTCTCCCATGGTGCACCGTGGGCTCTGTGCGGTCCATTGCCGATTCCAGCCGCCTGATTGGCTGGAATCGGCACACGTGACGGGGCGTAGCTACGAGGACCAGCTCTCCGGCACGAGCGGCCCCATTCACCAGGAAGAAGACCGCACAGCGCAAGCGCGTCTAAAAAAGCAAGAAGACATCAGAATTAGACGGATCCATGGCGACGGGGACGCTAGCAACGGAGCAGGTAAGTGAATAACTTCTGTATGGCTCATATTTAATGCACGATGTACATTACAAAGGGCATTAATATGGCCATACAGAAGTACTTAACCCCACTTGATTTCGCGGGACAACCAGGCAGCGGACATCAAATTAGAAGGAAGGGAGATCCCTAGTGGCCCACACTCCTGGGGTGCATTTAGAGAGATGCTTTACAGCTTCATGGGCCATTCACATAGTGGACCGGAGGGGACCCATTGACTTGTATGGGAGACTGTTCTAGACATGATCTGCGGGGGTCATTTTGCAGGGAAGGGAGTAGATGGTCACAGCTGATCACCTATTATGAATGGTGGATCTTGTGTTATCTACAGGTAGGTGTCGCCTCTCAGTGTCATCCCACATGTGATGTTAGTGAGATTACGGCTGCACAGCCTTGTCTTGACACTTTCTGAAGGATTCCTACTGCATGAGGTGTGAATGGCCGCCCGGTACAGGTCTGTATTTACTATAGATGTGACAGAGTAATTCACACTGGTCATTCTTTCTATACAGCATGGAGAAACATCAGACAGCCTCCGTCCACTCCGTCGCTTCAAGAGAAGATGGGTCCTGACGACCATAGTCCTGGAAGAGAACGACGCAGGACCCTTCCCAAAACATGCTGGAAATGTAAGAAGTAGCTGAGTTGACATTGTCCTGTAACTTTGGGTCACATGGAAGGGGTATGCAGTATATATGTAAATGCTATCATGCTGTCAGGTGTGTCTGTGTATTCAAGTTTAAGGCCTCATGTCCACGGGATAATTTTTATTTAAAATCCGCAGCGTTTCTCCAGCACGCGGATCCGCTCCCCATAGGGATGCATTGGACACCCGCAGGTAGTTAAATACCAAATAAATAAAAATGTCATTTTACCCGTCAGGCACGGATCCGCGTGCGGGGAAAAAAAATGGACATGCTCCATTTTCGTGCGGGTCTCCCGCAGGCTTCTATTGAAGCCTATGGAAGCCGTCCGGATCTGCAGAACACCCGGACCAGAATTAAACTCACCTGCTCTGGACGATGCGGATCTTCCTTCCTTCGCGGACGGATCTTCTTTCTTCAGACCGGCGGATGTACCCGAGAGCACAGTGTAATGAGCGGGTGGGGTCGGGAGCGCAGTGTGATGAGCAGAGCTTGTTGCCGGGAGCAGTGCTGTGGTGCATTTTTACCGAGGCTGCAGGGTTAGGGTTAGGGATTACTTTGCCTTTTAGCCCTACAGTTTTGCATGTAAATGCTTCCAAACAGGGAAGCATTAACAGCTAATACAGTAAGACTAACATGAACACCAATTCCTAAGCCTAATCCTACAGCCCCGGCAAAAAGCTATCCAGACGCTGGTGCTAGGACCTTCTTCAATGTAGCCAATCGGGAGCTAGGGGTGTGACAGGGGAGTTCCTGCTTTGATGCTAAGCTCTTGCCCCTTGTCGGCAGCCAGCAATGGAAGGTAAAGGGAAAGACAGCTCAGACGGTAGCGTATATCAACCGACTGTGAAAACAGCAGCCAATATACGGCTGGAGATGGAACAATATCTCTGCAGAGCCACCTATTAAAGGCAATATTCGTACAAGTCAATGTTAGACTCTTTATACAAGCCTTGTAACAATGACTGGGAATTGAAAGCCAAACCAGAATCCATACACAGATAGCTGTTTTGGGGTGTTTGCCCCTCATCAGTGAGCAGTAGGTCTCTGGCTTGGCTAAGGAGGGGCCTGTGACCTGGGTTGGGAATAGGTGGCGCTGTAGAGGTATTGTTCCATCTTCCTTATTTTAGTATTCCCCAGAGGAGCATGCACGGCCTTATTAGTCTCCTCACACCTTCTTAAGGAGAGATGCTACCCTTACTGATGTGTCACATGGGAGTATTTGCGTGCGCAAAATGTGCGCCTGTAATACGCAGAAAATAGAACCAATTGATTTCAATGGGTTCGCTCACATGCTCTTATTTTGCATACGCATTCCTGCGCAGCAAAAGGACACATATTAATTAAACTCCAAGTAATTGACATTTCAGTGGCTGAGGGCATCGCCGCGGGTTTTATTTGTGTGCAAATGTGCAGTAAAAACCGAACTTGCACGCACGAATACGCAACGCCCATTCAGCAGAAATGCATCGTAAATGTGCACATAAATACACATAGTCCATGTGAGGCAGGCCTTGGGGACGATGATCATAGCAATGCTTGTGTACCGTCTGCATCCGTCTCTGTGAAGCTCCTGTAGCGGACGGTCAGTAGCGTTGGTCGTGTAGAAGGACCCCAACCATCTCTTCACCTGTTTGTTCTGTGTTTGCAGCTCTTCAATGACCGATCGAATAACTACAGCATCACGTATCTCATCAGCGGCCCCGGGGTGGATGAGCCCCCAGAAGTCGGCTTGTTCCATATCAACGAGCGCACGGGCGCCGTCTACGTGAACCGCCCCATCGACAGGGAGAAGACACCGCTGTTTGTTGTGAGTATGAGAACCCCGGCCCCTCGGATGTCCCACAACACCGCGGCGGGGGTCAGCAGGCAATGGGGCATTCTCTCTGGGAACAGGCGTGTTGTGGGAGACGGGTGACAGGCGTGTGGATTTAGTCACGTGTCCAGTAGTCATTGCAGGTGTATCCACTCATCTTAGGCCCCCTGCACACGGGCGGAAATTCCCACGGAATTTCCACCCTTGGAAGCTGCCATAGGATTGCGTTAGCAAACGCAATCCTAGGCAGACGGCCGCGGTTTGTCCGCGCGAAGTCATTAATTGTCATTCGGAGGATTTTCCTCGGATCGTTGCGTTCCATCTCGTCAGCGTGTTTTTTTAACGTTCACGCAGCAGCGCTCCGTGTGAATGGCTTTAAATACAACAATCAGGACTCGATTGTGGTAAATATTAATTCACGCGTATATACGCTGCGTACGGGTGAGCGTACAAACGCATACGGGCGTGCAAAGGAGACTCAGGTGGAGGGCCCACTATAGGGATCAGCACGGCGACACGACCGCCAGCGGTGTGTTCACATGTAGCGGAAATGCGGCAGATTTTCTGTGCGGAACGTCTGCATAGAAAATCCGCCCCGTTTACAGCGGTCTCACAGATGCGCGTCCGCATTGCGCAGAAAATAGAATCCATCGTTTTTAATGCTCTATTTCTATGCGCAAATGTACACGAGAATAGAAGATGTTGCGTATTTTTTTTCCCAACTGAAATGTGAGGGAACCCACTGAAATCAATGGGTCCTGTTGTCAGCGGTTTGCGCAATTTGAGTTTGTACGCGTGAAAGTGTGAGCAACATCGCCCGTATTAAGGAGCTCTCAATATGAAAATCCGTGGCAGCAATCTGTGTTTAGCGCACGGATTTCTGATGTGGTTCGCCATTGTAATCAGATTTCTCTGATGCCGATTTCATACCCTAAAGACTCCCTCAGACGGCCGTTCTGTACGCAGCGCTGTCACTGCATGGATTTTTGCGCTTTTAGTGCATTTTTGGTCCTTCTTGTGGTTTTCCCCCTCGCATATTGACTGCGCCCTTCACACACAAACGCCATGAGGGCTCCTCAAGCACACTGCAGACGACAGAACACATTCATTTCAATGGGTTTCCTCACATTGAGCGTTTTTGCGGACGCATTTCAGTCGGGCAAAAAAAAATACCCAACATGCTCTATTTTTGCCTGTTGATGGCGCACATGAGGCTCAATAGGAGTCTCTGTGATGGCATGCGCTAATACGCTCGCTGGCACGTTTTCGCTCATAAACCGGGTTTTTTCTTTTCTTTGACTATTCAAACTCCTCACTATTGCGCGCGAGTTTAAAAAAAACAGAAAATAAAAAAGCGGTCAGCGAGGTCGCGCTCCAGATTTTCTCGCACATAGTATTAATGTGCGAGAATCCCGATGGAGAAAATGAAACCATGGAAATTATGCGCTAGCACCGGGGACTAATTACACTGCTGAGTCTGTTCACAACCGCTGCGGGTGACTCCTGCGCCAATGTGAGAGGGCCGGACAGCGTATTAATGTGCGGGAAAAACGGACACAAATACTAAGGTGATGTGAAGGAGCCCGAATACAGATGAGTCCGTGAGAAGCCTTACTGTTAAGGTCCTTGTTACAGTTTGAGGCGCCTTCACACGACCGTAAGCTTTTTACGTTCGCTCGTACGCACCGTATTACCCCATGAATGGAGATTTGCCGCAAGTGAGTCCCGATCTTTATTCGCATGTTTCAGCCATTCAGCGTATAGGCAAAAAAAATGCAGAAGGGATGAAAACCAGCGATCGCTGTAAAATCCTCGGAATGACCAGTAATGGTAAATCACGGTGGGTTGTCTTCTTTTCCCAGCGTTGGATGCAGCTCAACTCCCCGCCCCCCCTCTTTCCTTTTTTTCTGCTTCCACAGAAGTCTATGGGAGTCTGCTGCATATCATGTCAAACGATACGGCAAGACCTATCTCTGTACGCGGCGTATAAGACCGCTGACCGTAAAAGTGTGGCGTAGGCGCTATGTTTATCCCGACATGATTATTTTACGTACAAAAAAAATAAAAATCGGTTGTTAAAATGAACCCATTGAATCCCAACGCTTCACATTTTTGCTGTTTTTCAGGGATTTTATTATTTTTTTTTAATGCGGCGAAATACCTGCGTAAATACGGTTGTCTGAATAAGTCCTGAGGGCTTCAACACGCGGGCGCAGGCACAGATACGGTCGCTGCAACGGAGCGCATTTGTTCAGGAACCAGTGAAAAGCCTTTTATTTCTTAACTGTTCAAACTCCGCACTTCTGCGTGCGAGAAAAAACGAAAGTTAGGGCGCGACCTTTCTTTTTTCACACGTGGTAATATTGCGCAAGAATCAAGTAGTGAAAACGAAACCTCTGAAGTCAATGGTTTTGTTTCGCCACTTTTTGCGGCCGTGATTTTCTGAAGGCTATTAGGCTAACGAGGTATAGGTGTGTTCTTTTCTCTGCATTTTGCGCAGTTTTTCACGCTTCCCCTTGTGTATCTGTGCGCCTTCCATAAACGTCTATGGGACATTTGCTGCGCAAAACGCGGAAAAGTAGACCAGGTCTTACTTTTTTTTCCGTGTGTGTGAAATACGCTCCCAAAACGCGCCCGTAAGAACAAACACATTGACATCATCGGGTTCTGTTCTGCTGGCGCTCCTTCATACCGGCGTTTTCTTGCGCACGTAAAATTGACGCATTTCAGCCCAGACAACGGACTCCTCATTAACCGCTGCGTTCGATGTTCTACCTACAGCTTCGCTTTGACGCCGCAGAGGCGGGGACGGGCTCCATTGTGGACCGCGAGCTGCTTATTAATATAGAGATACAGGATCTCAATGACAACGCCCCCGTATTTACTAATGACACGTATGAGACTACCCTAAAAGAAACCGCCGATCTGGGTAAGTTACAGCAAGGTGTCTTCATTGTCTTTCTTTTGATCCCAGGCTCCAGCTATACTGATTTCTCCTAAAATCCGTTTCCTCTCCGCACTGATGTCGCCATTCGGCTCGCTCCTGTTAGCTACCGCCATTCTTTCCTCTGGCGCTGCAGACATAGATGGAAGCAAGCATGTCTCTTCACACTGAGAGCATTTAGATGGCGGTGGTGGAGTTCTCACACTCTGATTGGCTTCCAGGGAGAACTACCATGTTTCCCTGAAAATAAGACATAGCATGATTTTCCAGAATTTTTGAGGATGCAAAATGATTTTTCAGGCTTTTTGAGGATGCTTGAAATATAAGCCCTACCCCAAAATTAAGCCCTGCTAATAGTTAATTAAAAAAGTCAATTTAAATAGTGTCCAGGCAGCTATACATGTAAAAAAGTTAAACCTTTTTGAACAAAAATTAAGCCACTGTCTTATTTTCGGGGAAACACGGTAAAAGAAGGATGATTAATGAGTGCCTAGCGGAGATATGGGAAGGACTACACATAGTTACTGCCCTAAAGATGGCCGTACACGTTACATTGTAGCAGGCTGACGGTTGATGCGGCCAGGCACACTTTAGTCTGTACTGGCTGTCAGACCATACGAGTTCAACGACAGCGGATGACGGCCGACGATCATTCTGGGAACCTTGTTTCAAAGACCGAGCTAGCTTCCGATAGATGATAGTTTAGAGTGTCCGACTTCATTCCAGACTTTGTCCTTATCTGAAATAATCGTTCATTGTTAGATTTCACAAATGGCCATGTTGGTTGGTAGAGTCCAATTTCATCAACTTTAGCTTAATGTGGGCTCTTAAAGGGGTTCTCCAGGCAGTGGCAGCTTTTAGTGCCAGGCTACACTGGGGTCAGAGCGGAAGCCGTGACCCCGGACTGCAGCATAAAATCACGTGACAAGTTTTCCGTGAATCACTTTCAGTGTGAATCCACATTAGATGTGAAAATCCGGCGATCTGAGTGATTCCAACAAGGCCGGGTCATCGGTGCTGGACTAGCCGGGGCCGGGATGTCACTGCCGACCGCGTGGGGTTCTCGTGTAATGGTGTGGAGAGTATACAGAGAATGGAGTGATCCAGGAAAAACATCCAGTTAAGGGGATTTTGATGATGGTAACAACTCCTCACCAAAAGGGGTCAGAGGAGGATGTCAGGAATAGTTCTGATGAGCAGGTGCTGCACAGTGAAGCAAAATGCAGCCAAACACAACACCGGTGCTTGAATGAACGTGTCCAAACATACAACTTCCTTAGATGAGCTTTAACGGCAGACAACCAGTTCCAGCACCGCTATGTCTAAAAGAAGCAGAAAGACAAAACTTGTATCGCTGAGCAGCAGAAAAGCATCTCCTGGTCAGATGGATCCAGATGTCTGTTGCCCCATGCTGATGGGAGGTCAGAATTTGGCACAAGCAGCATGAACCGATGACCCCTTCCTGTCACTCTAGTGAAGATGCAGTAGTGGTGTGGCGATGGTTGCTTGGTACATGCTAGCTCCCTGATTCCTCTGGATGGATGCAATGATGAACCGCTGCTGTTATGGAGGCCAGCAGATATCCAACTCACTCCTAGATGGGGGTCTCCAATAAAGTGGCCATTCAGCTGAAGGTATTTTTGTGAAATTTACCAATTTTCTTTCTGCTTTATTACAGATAAACCATTTTTTAAACTGACGGCAACAGATTCTGACAAGGAGGAAACCATAAATTCTACAGTGACCTATTATATGATCAATGAGATCCCCAAGATTCCTAATGTGGAATTCCGTATTGATCCCGACCATGGACTAATTTATGGGAAAGGCTGCCTGGATTATCAGGTTTGTTGCCCTCTTCACTTTAACAGTGCTTTTATTGGCTATCTGGGTGTATTCATGGTTGTCCTCTGTTGTGCACCCTCTTCTGCCATGCACCCTCTTCTGCCATGCACCCTCTTCTGCCATGCACCCTCCTCTGCCGTGGACCCTCCTCTGCCGTGGACCCTCCCCATCCTCCTTACCTTCCTCATGTGGTACAGTATATTCCCATCTCCCATACTAATCACTTTCTGATTGGCAGAGGCCCAACTGCCAAAACCCCAACTGCTTATCAGAAGGGAAGCAGGTGGCGGTATTGTATATGGTACGGCGGTGACAGACAGAGGTGGAGTCAGCAGAACTTTTTCTGAAATCAAAATAAACTTTACTGATTAAACGTGCCGGTTGGTATCACTCCATAGGAGGGCACGAGGTTGGCTGTTCATTGACATCAACACGAGAGTGCCACTACACAGAGGTCACCGCGGAGGCTTCCGCACCAACCTCTGTATTTGCGGCGCTGACAGCATGCACCCGCTCAGCTGATCAGTCAGGGTCCTGAGCGACGGACTCCAGCCGATCAACTATTGATGACCTATCCTGAGGATAGCTCATCAGTAGTATTTTCCTGGAAAACCCCTTTAAGCAGCTTACTGATTCTACTTCACGTGCAGTCATATGCTAGCACAGGAGCTATAAACATGGCGGCACCATCTCTGTATAATGCAGTCCTCTTTGGGGAGGTACTACCCCAGTCCTTATCTGTGCAATTATCATTGTCCATATAGTGTGCACATGCTTAGTCGCCGGAGACCAGCCTCACATGTCTGGCACCTTTGTCTTTATCCCTGCTAGGGTCCATGGCGCTGTTCTAGTTACTTGTGGGGAATGAGACTACCTCTTCTTCTACCTGGCTTGACAAGTTCGACCCTGGTCATTGGGCCCTTTTGGCGCTCTTCTTTGCATGTGATGAGCGGCTGTCGGCTGCGGCATGTGCGGGGCAACCCCTTATCTCTGCACAGCAGCGCACCCAGCTACCGCTGTGCTGGAAACTACCACAGCCCCATCCACTTTCTCCAAACAAGCAATGTGAACGATGTGCTGCTGACCTTCAGTATCCAGTTTATTCTCTGACATTTGTCATTTAGGCTGCTGGCATCATCCGACTGATTGTCGGCGCTCGTGACAATGGGAAGGAACCCATGGTGAGCACAACTACCGTCACTGTCCGCCTACAGGATGGGAATAATAACATGCCCGTGTTCACCCCTGACAAAGTGAGTATTACTAAGCCATGAATTATGTACTAAATACTGATATTTGATATATTGTTATTTCGCATCATGGAACCGCTAGAAGCTTAAAGGGAACCCGTCACGCCATCTGATCTGCATTCAGCAAGTTATAGACCAGGAGGTGGCGAGCAGATTGATATATAACATGTGGGAAAGATTCAGTAGAACGTCTGCTTTATTCATTTAAATCCCTGCTTAAGAGTCCGATGGACCTCCTACCAGGGTGGCTTGACAAAGACCCCAAGGGGGTCGAAACGTCGCGTTGATGGAGGAATAAAAGCTGCACTTTTGAAATAGATACGCCTGGAACGCTGTCATTTCTTCCTGATGTATTGACCTCCTACCAGTGATAGATAGCCACATCAGCAGGCAGTCCTACCAGGAAGGCTGTCATTATCTGTTAGGACCGCCCACTGGACTCCTAAGCTCAGAATGAGCAAAGATTTAAATGACTGAAAGACCAGTTTGACTAAATCTTTTCCCACATGTTACATATCAATCTGCTCAGCTCCTCCTGCTCTAACACAGCCTGTAGATTGGAAGGCATTTTCAATGTGACAGGTTCCCTTTAAGAGCTTTATGACGTCTAATTTATTTTTGAATGCAGTATAAGTCCACATGTAGTGAGCGCCTCCTGGTGGCACCTGAAGGCAGACAGATTTGTATCATTTAAAGAGTACCTGCATTTTTACAATATGTTTATAGAGACGTGTCAAAAGTCTTGTTCATTGGTCTCATAGCCTGAGAGCAACTCAGCATCTTGGTTCACCCAGCGCTGCATTGATTGGCTGAGCAGCGGTCGAAGAACCAATCACAGCCATTGCTTCCTGGAGGCAGGATTTATGAATCCCGTAACCAGAAAGTGATATTGTATGAGCACGTCTGAACCGCGGAGAGCGTCAGGAAGGACCTGGACCGAGCCTGCTTGCTAACTATAATAAGACCTCCACCAAAAATAAGACGTAGTGCCTATTTTGGGGGTCAAAAAATTAATATAAGACAGGGTCTTATTTTTGGGGAAACATGGTAGATATGGAAGATAGATTATCAATAGTTAATTGTCAGGGGTCCACTGTTCATGATCCCAACTGATGAGCTGATAGAATAGGCCGTAGTGCTTGGGTGAGCGCCGTGGCCGCCTCGCAGGCGTGTGATGTCACATTCATTGGTCATATAGTCTGAGAGCAGCTCAGGGAAGGAGCTGCAATACCAGGCACAGCCACTGTACAGTGCTGTGCCCAGTATGGACTGAATGCGGCTGTCACTTCAATCAGTTGATCAGCGAGGTTCCTAAGCATGTGACCCATGAAGATAGGTTATCAATATTTTAGCCCTGGAGAACCCCTTTCACACATTTGTCGCAGTGACACGGTTACTATGCAATGCCACAGTCATTTGCAACCAAAATAGTAGCCTTCTTCTTACCCTAAGGATTCCTGGGAGATTTAAAGCAGGGGTGTATAAGACCTGTCAATCTAGTTGATCTGGACTGGGAGCCGCCCCTATGACTCTTCTCTCTGGCTGCTATTTAAAGTATATATTTTTTTTACTGAAACGCCTCAGCATTTCAGGGTACAGATCTCTACAATACGGCATGCGGTGCCTCTTTAGGTTTTAGGCTACGTGTGATACAATTCCTGACGGGCTCCCTTTACAAAGATACCTGAAAGTCAGTGAGGTTTTTGTTTCCTTCCACTTTTTTCCTTGCCTGAATTGACTGGGAGTGCACTAGAGAAGAAGCCGGGATGATGAAGGGACAGATCTATTATACCCTGTAGGACAGATTTCTGGTATACAAAAGTTACAACTTTGGCCTACTTGGCCCAGTGTTAGGTGGCCATGTGGCCCGTCACATTTGTTGTGATGCAAGCCAGAAAGTAAAATGTAGATGAGAAAGTTTGAGAGATTTGTGCTACATTTGGTGTACTTGGGACTAACAGCCAGATAATCAAACCTCTGCCTGTTACGGTATGAACAGATGAGGGCTTGCAACAAAACGTGCCCCATTTTCAGTCCTTCATAATCCATTTGATTATAGCAATGGGGGTTGTTTATAAATCCCGGCGCACCCTTATTTTGGCATAAATGGACCTCACAGAACTAATTTAGAGGGGTATTCTGGGCTTTTTTCCAACTCTCTTTTGGATAGGTCATCAGTAGTTGATGGATGGGGGTCCGCTGCTCGGAATCAATCAGTTGACCATCGGGTCCGCTATCAGTGCAGCAGGCCAGACATTGTCATCAGCAGTCAGCACAGGAAGGTACAGATGGGACAGGGGGCAGGAAGTGGAATAGTAGCGCGGCGCTCCCCTTGAAGTCGGTGCTCCCACTTCCTGTGCTGACTGCTACTGACTATGTTCAGCCCGCTGCACTGGTAGCTGGCCGGACAATCAGCTGATGGACAGGAATCCCCAGTGGCAGACCCCTGCCGATCAGCTACTGACGACCCAGGTTGAAAAAAGCTCAGAATACCCCTCTAAGGTGCACTCGTACAAGAACCATTTGCTCCAGTTCTCACCTTCGTTACACCTTTTACGTTAGTTTCAATTTCTGAAGTTGAAAGTGGGCGTGGCTTCCGTATTGTCACTGTTTCACATTTACTATTTACGCCTTTCGAGAGAATTTACAAATTTTGTGACAACTTTAACCCTCATCATTACAACTAACATGAGGTTTTCTGAACATATTGGAGCAGAATCCACCAAAAGGGGCAACAAAAATGTAACCAGCACAACTGCGCCAAATTTCCAAAAAGACGTGACAGTTTGAAAAATAATGTACAAGTAACGCTGGCTGATTGAGATTGTCGGAAAACACAATAAATCACTCTAAAAAAAGCCCTGCTAATAAATACCCCCCCCATGTCTCTTTTTAGACCACGCCTACTTTTCTTATCACTTTTCAAATTCAGCAAGCGACAAGTTGCAAATTATAGTGTTAATGTAGTACAAGTCATGTGATTTTTAACAAAATGTTTCTGCCAAAAACTGCTAGAAACTGTTTAGGCTGTGCTCCATCTATACCGGAAGCTCCGTTTGAGCCTCTGCCATAGATTCAGTATGAAATCCTGAAGGAAATAGTTTATAGCCATGTTAATCTGTCCATGGAAAGTAGATAGACCCCATTATAATGGAGTCCATCCAGATCCGTTCAGGTCCGGCAAATGTTGGATTCGGCACTCCCCGTTTTGCTCCTTGGATGGAGCTGAATGACAGAGAGAATATAGCGCTGCCCTGTACCCAGCCTTAGTAAATTAATATTCGGCCTCTGTTATTACATAGAAGTATAAGATGTTCTCGGCCCTTTAAGTGTCTGATCTTTCTTTTCAGTATGAACTATCTTTACATGAGGGAGAAGTCAAGAATAACACCTTGCGGTTAAAAGTAGAAGACAAAGATGCGCCGAGGACTCCGGGCTGGAGAGCCAAGTACACGATAATATCTGGAAATGAGAAAGACAATTACAACTTGGTGACGGATCCAGAAACCAATGAAGGAGTCCTTAATATTGTAAAGGTGAGGATCTACAGAACTCGCTACACCAAATCGCCACTTTATTAGAAACCCCCATGTAGTAGTGTGGGGGACTCCTTTGGTCTTCAGAACTGCAGAAATTCATTGTGCCATAGATTTCACTAGGTGATTAAATCGTTCTGCAGGAATATCGGCCCCTGTGGACAGGAAGCTTCTTGTAGTTACCACAGATTAGACAGAGGTGCTGACATGTTGTGACCAGCTGACAGGAAGGGTGTTACAATCGTGTGGGCAAACTAAGCACGGGGCCCACACGATCCAAAAGGGATGGAACACACGGGGTTTTCACATGATTTTCAGGCAACTGATCCTGTTCTACACAGGGCGTGTCAGTTGTCCTACCTGAGCGGGGACACTGCCCCAATAAGGGCAGCCCAACGGTCTTCGGATCTCGGCCCTAGCTGATCCTAGGAGCCACACACCAGAACAGGACGCATTCACATACCACATGACAGAGACTGAACAACAGGACACACAGAGCCAGAATACACAGCATACAACAGCCACAATGCAAACACTAATAGCAGATGATAAGCTGAATATAAATGCAAGATGTTAGTTCGTACATTGGCCAATGAAGTTAAGCTGCAAGCCCCAGCATGGCCCCTCGTATCTTGCAGTCCCTACACTAGCAAGACACATCTACTAGAGGGCCCTAGAGGCCAACCTAGCGCAGACATAGCAAACAAACTCAGCAGACCAAACTGACACAAAATAAACATACAAACGGACATGAACCGCAAGGCACAGATCACACAGCAAGCTACAACAAAACACAGATAGCAGGGCACACAACAAGCTTCGACAGACAAGGGTTCATGATTGCTCACCCTAGGGGCCATACAGAGACTGACCAGGAGCTGGGTTTATATGTGAGCACAGACCCAGGAGATTGGCTAGCAGGAAGTACCACACCCAGCCAGCTCAATCATTAACCCTGAGAGTGCTGTGCTGCTGGAAACACAGTAGTACAACATGTCTCAGCAGCACATGTAACAAAGGGGTCATCGATTCATGCTGCTTGCGCCAAATTCTGACCTCCCATCCGTACGGTGCGACAGAAATCTGAATCCATCTGACCAGGAGATGTTTCTCCGCTGCTCAGTGATACATTTTTTGCGCTCTTTTGCCCGCTGGAGTCTAATCTTGCCTGTGCAGCACCTGTTTCTCAGAACAATTCCTGACATCCTCCTCTTATCCCTTTCCACAAGTTCTTTCCGTCCACAGGATCCCCTTTCGCTGGATGTTTTTTCTCGATCACGCTATTCTCGTTATACTTTTCACACCATTACATGAGAAACCCCACGCGGTCGGCAGTGACATCCCGGCCCCGGCTAGTCTAGCACTGAAGACCCGGCCTTGGTGGAAGTCGCTCAGATCGCTGGATTTTCCCATCTGATGTGGATTCACACTGAAACTGATCCAAAGAAAACTTGTCACATTTTATGCCGCACTCCGGGGTCACGGGGAGAATTTCCATACAGGGATGATCCAATTGTGAAAGCGCCGGTGTTCCTAATAAAGTGGCCCTTCACTGTACATTTGGTAGATTTGTAGTGAGCTAGTATGTCTGGAGATTTGACAACTTTTCATCATAACATTTTTTCAGCCACTGGATTTCGAAGGAGATCCCACGAAAACAGTCGTCGTAGCGGTGGAGAATGAAGAAGCGCTCTACTCCTGTGTAAATAACAAACTCGTGATGGACAAAACGACAGCAAAGAGCACCGCTACCCTCCGCATCAGTGTGATCGACACAAACGATGCTCCAGTGTTCTCACCTTCAACGAGGATCATCAGAGAAAAAGAAGGTGTGAAGCCGGGGACCGTCCTGGGAAAGTGTAACGCAACCGATACGGATATAGTGCCAAATAAAATCAGGTAAAGGCAGGCTTATTGACAGTCTACCAGTGATATCTAAATAGATAGATAGGAGATTATGATAGATGGAGAGCACTGGAGTAACTATAGGGGATGCGGTTGCACCCGGGCCCAGGACCCTTAGGGGGCCCATAAGGCCTCTCTTCTCCATATAGGGAGCCCAGTACTATGAATAAAGCATTATAGTTGGGGGGCCTGTTACAGATTTTGCATTGGGGCCCAGGAGCTTCAGGTTACGCTTCTGATAGAGAGATATGAGATATGATAGATGGAATGAGGACAAAGGTATGTAAGTGGGGCTGGTCCTCAGTGAGGCTTCTCAGCTATTACTAACACTCGGGGTGCCAGTAATGTATCACTAGGTGACTACTATGATCAGTAAATGCAGTAATGTTTTTTGACTGTCAGGTATAAAGTAGCTGAAGACCCCGCCGGCTGGGTGACCGTGGATGAGAATACTGGAGTTCTTACAACAATTCAGGAGCTGGACAGAGAATCTCCTTATGTTAACCGGACGGTCTACAAAGTGGTTGTCCACGCTATAGATGACGGTAAGAACACCGTGTGGGAGGAGCTGCATTTTCTTTGTTGTTTTACATGGATCGCGTTATACGTTACTAGAGCTTCCCTTACATGGGGCGACCGTCGTGGACACCTGACAGCCATCCCAGACACTGTCGCTCCCTGCTTTTATACATGGGGATGTCACTGGCCTGAGATCTCTTCCAGCCGCCTCCATTAACAGTAGACAAGCCGTCACTCAAAGATGAGCGGCTACTGTTTACACGGCCGACAGTCGCTTGGTTTTTAGGTGGGATTTCTCGCTTAGTGCCCTGTCGGCGGCTGCTCATACAGCACAACTTTGTAATTCTTCTGTTTCACCTCCGCACGGTGCGGCAGTGTACATAACACGCCTTCGCATGGTGCGGCAGTGTACATAACACGCCTTCACGTGGTGCGGCAGTGTACATAACTCGCCTCCGCACGGTGCGGCAGTGTACATAACTCGCCTCCGCACGGTGCGGCAGTGTACATAACACGCCTTCGCGTGGTGCGGCAGTGTACATAACACGCCTTCGCGTGGTGCGGCAGTGTACATAACACGCCTTCGCGTGGTGCGGCAGTGTACATAACACGCCTTCGCGTGGTGCGGCAGTGTACATAACACGCCTTCGCGTGGTGCGGCAGTGTACATAACACGCCTTCGCGTGGGGCGGCAGTGTACATAACACGCCTTCGCGTGGGGCGGCAGTGTACATAACACGCCTTCGCGTGGTGCGGCAGTGTACATAACACGCCTTCGCGTGGTGCGGCAGTGTACATAACTCGCCCCCGCACGGTGTGGCAGTGTACATAACTCGCCTTCGCGTGGTGCGGCAGTGTACATAACACGCCTTCACGTGGTGCGGCAGTGTACATAACACGCCTTCGCGTGGTGCGGCAGTGTACATAACATGCCTTCGCGTGGTGCGGCAGTGTACATAACTCGCCTTCGCGTGGTGCGGCAGTGTACATAACTCGCCTTCGCGTGGTGCGGCAGTGTACATAACTCGCCTCCGCACGGTGCGGCAGTGTACATAACTCGCCTCCGCACGGTGCGGCAGTGTACATAACTCGCCTCCGCACGGTGCCGCAGTGTACATAACTCGCCTTCGCGTGGTGCGGCAGTGTACATAACACGCCTTCGCGTGGTGCGGCAGTGTACATAACACGCCTTCGCGTGGTGCGGCAGTGTACATAACACGCCTTCGCGTGGTGCGGCAGTGTACATAACTCGCCTCCGCACGGTGCGGCAGTGTACATAACACGCCTTCGCGTGGTGCGGCAGTGTACATAACACGCCTTCGCGTGGTGCGGCAGTGTACATAACACGCCTTCGCGTGGGGCGGCAGTGTACATAACACGCCTTCGCGTGGGGCGGCAGTGTACATAACACGCCTTCGCGTGGTGCGGCAGTGTACATAACACGCCTTCGCGTGGTGCGGCAGTGTACATAACTCGCCCCCGCACGGTGTGGCAGTGTACATAACTCGCCTTCGCGTGGTGCGGCAGTGTACATAACACGCCTTCGCGTGGTGCGGCAGTGTACATAACACGCCTTCGCGTGGTGCGGCAGTGTACATAACATGCCTTCGCGTGGTGCGGCAGTGTACATAACTCGCCTTCGCGTGGTGCGGCAGTGTACATAACTCGCCTCCGCACGGTGCGGCAGTGTACATAACTCGCCTCCGCACGGTGCGGCAGTGTACATAACTCGCCTCCGCACGGTGCCGCAGTGTACATAACTCGCCTTCGCGTGGTGCGGCAGTGTACATAACACGCCTTCGCGTGGTGCGGCAGTGTACATAACACGCCTTCGCGTGGTGCGGCAGTGTACATAACACGCCTTCGCGTGGTGCGGCAGTGTACATAACATGCCTTCGCGTGGTGCGGCAGTGTACATAACTCGCCTCCGCACGGTGCGGCAGTGTACATAACTCGCCTCCGCACGGTGCGGCAGTGTACATAACTCGCCTCCGCACGGTGCGGCAGTGTACATAACTCGCCTCCGCACGGTGCCGCAGTGTACATAACTCGCCTCCGCACGGTGCGGCAGTGTACATAACTTGCCTCTGCACGGTGCGGCAGTGTACATAACTCGCCTCCGCACGGTGCGGCAGTGTACATAACTCGCCTCCGCACGGTGCGGCAGTGTACATAACTCGCCTCTGCACGGTGCGGCAGTGTACATAACTCGCCTCCGCACGGTGCGGCAGTGTACATAACTCGCCTCCGCACGGTGCGGCAGTGTACATAACTCGCCTCCGCACGGTGCGGCAGTGTACATAACTCGCCTCCGCACGGTGCGGCAGTGTACATAACACGCCTCCGCACGGTGCGGCAGTGTACATAACTTGCCTCCGCACGGTGCGGCAGTGTACATAACTCGCCTCCTAGAACCGCAGGTCTGACTTGTTCTCCAGCAGCCTTGGCAGGGCTTCCACACAGATGAAAGAGTGACGTCCGACCTTCAATAGACAACTGGCAATTGCAATAATATTTGCATTATTGTAAATACGCATTATGCAGATATGCAGAGTATTAATAGGTATTTGTACCCTGCAGAATCCCGGTGTCAGCGGCCTTACAGATCCCTCTCACTGGGACATACTTACTAAGTGTTTCATACACCAGTTGACGTATAATGAACAACTTGTACTGTCTAAATAAAGGCTTTGCATGAGATCAGAAAGAAGTATTTTAATTTTTTCCATAAACAGCCCCACCTATATTGCACTTCAGCCTCATTTATTTGAATGCTGCAATACTGGATCCGGCCCATGAACAAGAGTGGCGCTGTTTGAGAACAAAAAAAAAACACTTTTCTAGCTTGTTACACGTGATGCTTTTATCTCTACATCAACTGCCCTTTATTCCCACCGTAGGGGAGCCTGCAGCTACCGGGACGGGTACCGTTCTCATCTACTTGTCCGATATCAATGACAATGCTCCACGGTTGGTCAGTCCGTACATCCAAAGATGTGAGCAGCAGAACATGATGCCACTTGTAGTTGAGGCTGCAGACAAAGATCTGGATCCTTATGCCGGCCCATTCAAGTTTGAAGTTCCAGCAGAACGTTCCAGAAGTGTGGAGAAAAACTGGAATGTCCGACAAAGATCTGGTAAGTCCAGTCCTTAGCTGCATGTCTCTATAGGGGTGGATTTAGGGGGTTTTGTTCGGAATATCAACAGTTGAGACCCCCGCTCCATAATCCTGAGGATGGGGGTGTCTGGTGCTGATTGGCAGTGTAGACAGTGGGCACCATGTCTGGTCACTCATCACTGAGGTCTATGGAAGATACAGAAACAGGCCAGTGAGCCCGGCCAGTTGTTTCCATGAAAGTACGGGCAGAGGAATGGGAGAGTGGTGAGGGTCCCAGTGATTGGACCCCCATCAAACACACTTTTATGACATTTCCATTGAGTAGACCACCATCTAATAGTGCGTTGGACCACCTTTCACCTTCAGAATTGCAGCAGTTCATCCTACTATCCAGTCACAGGTATCAGAGGACCCAGGATGTGCCAAGAATACAACCCCCACACCATTACTCCACCAACTTGACAGGAAGGGGTCATCGATTCATGCTGCTTGCACCAAATTCTGATCTCCCATCAGCACGGTGTAACAGAAATCTGGATCCATCTGACCAGGAGATGTTTTTTCACTGCTCAGTGATACAAAATTTTTTCTCTTTTTTGCACGCTGGCATAGCACATTTCTGTTTCCCTTAGACACAATGGTGCTGTAACTGGTCGTCTGCTGGTATAGCCCATCCTTGCTAAAGAGCAACCAGTTGTGCATTTAAACATGTTAGTTGGAGCTCCAGTGTTGTATCTGACTACAATTTACTTGACTGTGAAGATTCTGTTTCTCAGAACAATTCTTGACATCCTCCTTTGACCCCTTTTGGTAACGAGCTGCTTACATCCACAAGATCCCCTTCGACTGGATGTTTTTTCTCCATCATGCCATTCTCGATGTACTCTCCACTAGCATTGAGTGATTATTGAAATAATTGGGTTGGGAGTGACTGACCCGATTGTGAATCAGGACTCTCGAAGCCGACTTCGATTAAAATCAATAGGAGTACAAATCGTGTTCTCTAATCCTTGGAAACAGTGGTGGTGATGGCAGCGGCCCAGTGGTTAGCTCTGCTGCCCTGCACCGGTGGGGTCCCCGGCTCTAAGCCACATCAAGGTCTGATTCAAACCTAGAACTCCAGCCCTGCAGGGCCGCAGCACCAAGCCAACACACCCGCCCCCTCGGCTCCAAGCAGAACGCAGTGAAATCCTGGCCATCTTTCCCAAAAAGAAAAAAAAATTCATGGGAACGTGTTCTTGGCTAAATGTTCTGAAATGCATGCGTTGTTTGCCACGTTTGGCCCACTATTAACCGTAAGTCCGTGAAACGTTACATTTTCTTCCAATTTTTAGAGTAAAAACCTGTGAGTTCCATAGATGACCACAGGGCGGGGCTCTAATAAGGAGGCCAGTCACTATATATCCCCGGTTGTACTCATGATCCAAGTAGTCCGACTATAACCCTTTAATTTGCACTACTAGGATTATTATGGTCAGAAAACCCATTTCTGCACAATTTGTATGGTGGTCTCTGTTTTATTTTTTGCAGACAGAGCTGTGGAAATCTTAATGCTTCAAAACCTCAAAAAGGGGAACTACACCATCCCCCTGCAGATCTATGACCGGCAGGGAACGTCCAGCCGCCAAGTCCTGAATGTCCGGGTGTGCAGTTGTCCGGATGGAGAGAACTGCGAGAGGTTGGAGCCCGCTGCACATCAGCTGGGCGGTGGGGGAATCGGGGCCATAATTGGGGCTCTGCTCTTCTTCCTATGTAAGTATAGGACTGCAACACTTATGTACTTACTTTATTTCTTGCTACCTCGTATATAGCACCAACATATACTGCAGCGCTCCTAGTCTAATTCCCTGGCCACACAACCACTGGGACCAATTTCATAGGGAGCCAAATAAAGCGACCCTCCGGCCCTAGAGAAATAAAGATGGCCGCACCGCTTGTCTGACTTCCTGGTGCATACTGTGTATCATTAATTATAGTCTAAGACAATACACCTGCTTTGATCGACCAGCATTGACCAATCAGAGCAGCATGTAGGGTCTTAGACTACCGATGGATACTAATACACAGCATACATCAGGTAGTCAGAGAAGCGCTGCGGCCATC
The DNA here is from genome assembly GCF_035609145.1 of Eleutherodactylus coqui. Classification (NCBI taxonomy): domain Eukaryota; kingdom Metazoa; phylum Chordata; class Amphibia; order Anura; family Eleutherodactylidae; genus Eleutherodactylus; species Eleutherodactylus coqui. The sequence continues at coordinate 19,689,175 of NC_089849.1, read as the reverse complement.
TTTGTTTCTCCAGGACCGGAGGGTCACTTTAATCCATCACTATGTTTATGGAGCGTGGGAGAACATACAGACTCCCGACCCAGTTTGTCCTTTGTAGGATTCGAACCCAGGACCCCGGTGAGGGCTGCAGTTTTCTCCTTCGCGCTTCTCATATGCTAATCCTGTTCTGCTTTCCGGTACAGTGGCGTTAGGTCTGCTTGTGTGCTTCCTTTGTGGCCCCGACGGAAAGAAACATCCTAAAATGCCTGGAACTGAGGAGGGCAATCAGACCTTGATCCAATATAATGAGGAGGGGGGAAGCGTTCTATCTCAGGTAAGTCTTATTAGATAGATGCACCCACTCCACCAGCACTAGGGGGCAGTGTTCAAGCGTCCAATGTAAGAGGTTCATTTACATGGAGCAACCTACTCCAGTAGACGAGGAGTGATCAACGAGATCAGTGCTGGTCTGCCAAGCCATTAGTTGGGGCGATTGAGACTCTGTAATCGGGCAAACGATCATTAATATGGCTGTTCATCCCCACAGGGTTGTCATTGGTTGGCTGCATATCTATCTGGTGACTTGAGACCGTGCTGTCAAACTACTACTCAAAGTACAATGACCTCTGTACTTCCCTGGTAAAGCCCTGTGTTAGTGAAGTGCGTGCTCTGATTGACTGTCTAGTAGCGCCTCTCTGCAGTACAGTGCAGTACTACATGTTCTGTACTGCTCTTTAGGGGCATGTTCACATGGATGAAATTTGCGGGTGAGATCTGCATTAACCCTTTCCAATCCAATTTTGGATTCAGGGTTTCCTAAAAGGCTTTCTCTTTTTGCTGTTATACAACAGTGCCATCTGTGTGCACCAGAGAGGCTCCAACAGCGGAGCGTCTGGCAATAGACGGTAAGAATACCCTGTTGGACGTCTTCTGACATTGGAGCTGTACAAGCTTCAATCCGAATGTAGGAAGACGTCAGACAGTGGATTGGAAAGAGTTAAAAGGATTGTACCAGAGAATATTTAGCACATGTCCATACTGATGCCGTCCAGCGAGCTCCAGGCCTACGATGGCTCAGCATGTAGAGCAGGGACTGGAGTAGAGAGGTAGCCAATCTGTAGGTCGCTGGGTCGGTGGACAGCTTGGCGTACGATCATCCTCAGTGTTTTGCCAGATTGGAGTCGGGAAGGAATACTTTCCCTTAGGCCGGTGGCACATGAACGGATTTGCATTGTGAAATCTGCAGTCGGCGTCCGCACTGTGGATCTACACCAAATACCATTCGGAGTCTGTAATGTAAAAACACTTTTTCCTACACACTTGCGGAATCGAATTGCGATTTTCGCGAGTGGATGAAAAATCACAGCATGCTCTATTTTCATGTGGATTCCATTGAAGTCAATGGAAGCCGTCCGACCCGCGGCTCATCTGCAATTGACATTGCGGATCGGTCACGGTTACCCCCCTCAATGCCTAGTGACGGTATAGAAAAAATAAAAATCTGTACTGCGCATGTCCGATGGTGAGCCGTCGCGACCATCCGCAAAACAGATTTAAACATTTCCGTGAGGACGCTGGCCGCGTCGGAACCGGATTTAGCTGTGGGTTTCCGCATGTGGAATCCGACCTGTTCTTATACCGGCGGGCCTAAAATGGGGAAGTTGGTTTCTGGATCCGCATTGAGGGGGTAATAGGCTGAACTGGATGGACATGGGGCTTTCTTCAGCCTTACATACTATGTTACTATGTTCTGTATCAGGGGGGTCTCACCAGGAAACTATTCCCTGCAGCATTAACAAACTATGTGCGTAAAAGTACAATTGTAAACGGCGTCTAGTACTGTAAGCCCTACCGAGGGGTAGAGGAAGCCGATAGCGGGGGGTAGAGGAAGCCACATCATCTCCGCCACAAGAATAACTGAAATATTAAATAAATGACTAGACCCAACTCAAGGACCATTTAAGGAGAGAAACCTGCGAGGAAGGTGCGATAGTGAGCGAACGCCTCCGGCAACAAGTGAGGAGAGTTATACAAGTTAGAACCGGCATAAAGCACTGCATAGAGATTGTATTTAATGTATATGAGAGCTTCAGGTATGTCCCTACTGTGAATCTGATGCTGCGGTCTTCATCCCACAGTATGCCATGCCTCTCTGCAGGGTGGGATACCAGCAAGAAGTTGGGAGTGGGGGTAGGCCATTCTAGTAAATCTAAAGATCAAGAGTTCCTAGAAACACCAGGAGGTCGCCAAAGGGCTTAAACACAGCAGATTTACCCCATTTATAGGTTCGTAGCTGAAATGGATACCCTCAACGATACTAACCCTCCTTTTTTGCAGTGCTGTAAGTAGGGCTTTCAAGGCTCTGCGCAGTGCCAAAGTTTCATTATAAAAGTGTATGTCCAAATAATGTCCCGAGGACGTGCAGAATCAGATTTAGGCCTGAAAGATTGATGTATCCATGTCTAATTCAATCGGTCAGCCAGGGGGTCTCTGGAGGAGGTTGCTGAAGGCTTCCAACTAGGGTGCTGTGATGTCCTTGCTGAGACCTCGAATGTGAAGGTCATTCCATGGATGGTGGTTCTCCAGGTCATCCAGATGGGGGATCTGAAGCGCTTGCTCCTCTATAGCTTGTCTGTGGGAGTCCAGTGAATCCAAAATGTTTTCCTGTGTTTCCTCCACCGCTGCTATTCTCTGCCCCATGTGCTGCAGATCATGTCGTAAAGCTTCCATCTCTGAAGAAGTCCATCTTTGTGGGCAAGGCCCTTATACGAGCCTTCCTGTCCCATTCAGCGTCTACTGCAGAGCTCAATGAGGAATTAGTGGCAGGAGCTACAGGACGACTATGCTGGCACGATATTGGTACAGGGCACCGAGAGGGTCACAAAGGAAGCACACGGGCAGACATACCTGCACCCTTTCTTTGCCCCATTGGTGGATTCTCAGTCCCTGGGCAGTCCACTGTAGTGGTAGGATAGCAGGGAGCGCTTCACACGCGACCTACTCCGCCATTGGCAAGCCACGCTTCCACCATAGTGTACCATCAAGACTAGATGCCAACTTCCCTCGATTACCAGATGTATCATTAGCTACAGCCTCTTCTGTCACTATAAGTATAGTGCGGTGCAGTACAGGATGTCTGCACCATTATAATACTTCTTGAGACCCTCATTTGTATAAATGTGTATATGTCCCATTCATCCTCTCTTCATCCTGTTCCACCAGGCCTCCCCGGCGGTTCTCGTGGCTAATGGAAATGGAAATACAGAATATGCGGCAAAGGTAACAGAAATGTTGTAAACATCCTATGCGTTGGGCCTCAATCACAGGCTGTACGGTGACACAGATTGCCATACCATGCTCCGACACATAACTGCGTACATACCGCATCCGATGGAGCGTGCCATCGGATCTGTGACAGACAAATCTCAATATATCTCTGAGTTACAGAAACGGCCCCACACTTTTCTATGGGAGCCCAATTGTACAAAACCGAGCCGTGCACACATGTAGCAAACTTTAACTTGACAATTACCGGATTAAATGCAAAATTGCCGCAAACTTTACCTTGACTTTTTCAAAGTCTTTTATTGTGTTTGGTGACGATTTAAAGTTTGCTGCCACAGTGTATCTAATACATTTAAGGGATTCTGCTAATTTGCACATCTCCTCCCAGAATGGGGCGCCCGGAACGAACAGCTAATTGACCCAGCGCTCGGCACCCCTGACAATCGGCTGATTTTGCTGGGGTAAGCTTCAGTTGCTGGTAGCGCAGCTTGAGTCTCAGATAAGGCAGGAGATGGCTGTGATGGAGTACAATACGTCTAAAGAGTATATAGCAGATCAGCCTCACCCAGACTGTAGGAACATATACTGTATATCACCTATACTATAGGCAGTGTACTGATATCCATAAAGTAGGTGTACTGTATACCACCCATACTGTAGGTACGTATACTGTATAGCATTTTTCAAATAAGTACTCTAATAATATATTGCAGGATCGCGAAGCAGTTGGATCCAGACGGCAATCCAGTACATTTCCAAGGAATCAGTATCCATCTTGGGATGTAAGTGTTTAGCCTACTGCCATATCTCCTGAAATTTTGAACTGGAAAGAGGGACAATTTTTTTTTTAATAGTAGGCCATGTCCTTTTATGCTAAGCCATGCCCTTTTTGGCCCCTTACAGTAAGAGTGCTCGTTAGTGACCCCTCCTCACAGTAATCGTAATAATGCCCATTAGTGACTCTCTCATTTTAACTGTGCCCCTCAGTGACCCCCTCACAGTAATGGTGCCCCTCAGTGACCCCCTCACAGTAATGGTGCCCCTCAGTGACCCCCTCACAGTAATGGTGCCCCTCAGTGACCCCCTCACAGTAATGGTGCCCCTCAGTGACCCCCTCACAGTAATGGTGCCCCTCAGTGACCCCCTCACAGTAATGGTGCCCCTCAGTGACCCCCTCACAGTAATGGTGCCCCTCAGTGACCCCCTCACAGTAATGGTGCCCCTCAGTGACCCCCTCACAGTAATAGTGCCCCTCAATGATCCTATCAAGGTAATAGTGCCTTTTACTAACCATCTCACAATAATAGTGCCCCTCAGTGACCCCCTCACAGTCCCAAGTGTTACGATCATGTGGGCAAACTAAGCACGGGGCCCACACAATCGTACCCAAAGAGGGAAGGATGCATGCACACAGGTTGCACTAGGGTCACACAGGTTTCAAGCAACTGACCCTGTGCTACCGGGAGGTTGACCTGGCCCTACCTAAGCGGGGACATTGCCCCAATAAGGGAAGCTCAGCGGTCTTCGGCTCTGGGCCCTAGCTGATCCTAGGAGCCACGCACCAGAACAGGATGCATTCACATGCCACATGACAGGGACTGAACAACAGGACACACAGAGCCCGAATACACAGCATACAGCAGCCAAAATGCAACCACTAGTAACAGATAGGAAGCTGAACATTAATACCGGGTATTAGTTGACATTTTGTACAAAACGTGAAAGCTAGAGGGCCAAACTTCACGGCTCCTGGCTATACCGCTAGTCCCTACACTAACCAGGAGTCCAGCGGTACCGGACACAGATCACACAGAACGCTGCAACAGGACAGGACACAGATAGCAGGTCACACAGCAAGCTAACACAAAACTGACAGAATATAAACGAACAAACTGACATGAACCAGCAAGACACAGATCACACAGCAAGCTTCAACAGACAAGGATTCATGACTGCTCACCATGAACACCAGACAAAGACTAACCAGGAGCTGGGTTTATATGTGAGCACAGACACAGGAGATTGGCTAGCAGAAAGTACCACACCCAGCCAGCACAATTAATTAACCCTGTGAGGGCTGTGCTGCTTTGAAGCTTAGAACTACAGATCCCAGCAACACACCTAATATCAAGTTACCTGACTCCCCCATTCCCCTCTCCTGTCACCTACAACCCAGGACGTTGGAACCATCCCTGAAAGCCAAGCGTGTCCCACCGAATCCTGGATAGTTGGAAGCAACGGTATTGATATGTTGCTACTTAACAAGTCATAAACTGCAATAACAAATTTCACGCTTTTTTTTTGCAGGAGGAGGCAGTTGAGCGACCTCATATAACGCGGACACAGTCCTTGAAGCCGGTGAGTGTATACTGCCATTAGTAAATAACTGGCTTGTGGATTTTGCTATGTCTTCCAAATAATATGATTATCGTTATGTCCGCCTGGTGCACAAAGGTGCCGCTCCACAGGTAGGACGCAAATGTGTCCATATAAAACTGCAAACACACACAAAGAGTACTTGCATGGACGAATTGCATCTCTCCAGGAGGAAGAATGGACAACTGTCCCTAACTGATCAGGCAAAGAGGGGCACCCCTGCCTGAAAGCGGAGTCATCCCTTTCATAGTAATAGTGCCCCTCTGAGTCTTCACATTGCTAGAATATCTATAAATAATAGATACCATTTCTGTACAATGATAGTACAGATACAGATTACAGTCCAGTTACCTCCAGTGATAGTGATTACAGTGCAGTAACTTCCAGTGATAGTGATTACAGTGCAGTTACATCCGGTGATCACAAGTAGTGTCTTCTCAGATTGGTACCATCTGTTTTAATTTAACTTCTCTATCTGGGCCCAGACCGCTATGAAGACTTCTTCTAGCCATGACTTGTCTCCCCATCCTGCCGCTACTTCCCCCCCCTTCCATAGTACTAGAGCCCTCTCTGTAGCCCCCACAAACTAATAATGCCCCCTCTGTGGCCCTGTAAGTTATCCCTCTATATTCCAGAAAGTTATTATGATTACATTTATTATTTGCACAAACCCAATCCATCCACTACTGATAACCTATCCAGGGGAAGGTCAGGGTTCCTAGTGGCCGACCCCGTTCATCCACTACTGAAAACCTATCCAGGGGAAGGTCGGGGTCCCGAGTGGCGGACCCCGTTCATCCACTACTGATAACCTATCCAGGGGATAGGTCAGGGTTCCAAGAGGCGGACCCCATCCATCCATTACTGATAACCTATTGAGACGATAGATTATCAGTTAAAAAAGACCCTAACACCCCATTTAATAGGGCCTACCTGGACTCACTGCCAAGCCCCCGCTACTGAACCACAGTCATTAGTAGCGACCGATAACTATCTTCTTTACTTACCCCTCACAAAGCATTGAGCTGCGGCACAGCGTACATTATACACTGCACCGCTACCCTCCAGCTCTAAGCAAGCGGAACAGCAGGATGAGTCCCAAATCCCGAACAGTTCTGCTACTTAACAAGCCATAGACCACAATGATAGCAGATATCATGCTTTATTCTTGCAGCCAACAGCCCGGCGAGCTCCTGCAGCGCGGACACAGTCCTGGAACCCGGTGAGTGTATACTGCCATTCGTTGAGAACTGGCTTGTGGCGTACACTACATCTTCCAAATGATACAATATACTCCTGCTCAGGTACCTGCTTGCAGTATTTTGTTTGTTCGAGCAGCAGTTTTTGCTCCAGAGCTGCTGTTCCTGTTATTTGGGATAGAAAGCTACAGCAGTCAGCCATTGTAGAGACTGTGGAGAGCGGTCTTTAGTCATCCCGTCACAGAGGATGCAGATAAGTATACACCAAATGACCACTTTATTAGAGACCCCCATCTAGTAGCGCGTTGGATCTTCTTTGACCTTCAGAACCGAAGCAATTCTATGTCTACTGGATCCCCTTTTTGTGGAATCTTTCCTCGCTCACACCGTTCTCTGTATACTCTGCATACCATTACATTAGGAACCCCATGCAGTCGGCAGTGACATCCCGACCCTGGTTAGTCTAGCCTCGGTGACCGGGCCTTGTTCGAAGTCACTAAGATCGCTGGATTTTCCCATCCAATGAGGATTCACGCTGAAACTGATCCACAGAAACCTTGTCACGTGATTGTATGCTGCACTCCGGGGTCACGGGGAGAATCTCCTTACAGGGAAGATCCAATTGTTAGAGGGCCGGGGCTCTAATGAAGGGGCCATTCAGTGTATATGGCCCAGAGCTGCATTCACTGTTCTGCTGGCTGCTAATTTAAACCGTTGACTAAGTAAATCAGGTTAATTTTATGCTGTTTGTATTAACAGGGCGGCGCTGGAAGTATAAGACCTGCCTCTAGGCACTCAGGGCAAAGTCACACCTTGTCACAGGTAAGCCGTCCTGCAATGCTTGGGGGACAGGTGGATATTAATGGGAGACTGACTGACTAATTATATATGTGTATGTATGTATGTATGTGTATATATATATATATGGATTTCTTTGGGCGATGGGAGGTGGAGTCAGGCTATTCTCTATACAGAGCCGACGTCCAACCGCCAGTATATGAGAAGTGATGCTGCTGCTGGACAGAGGTTACTGGCGCACGGCTCGGGAGTGAGAAGGGCAGGTGGGAGGTGGACTTTGCTCTTTCTTCCTGGATGAGTGGACAGCACTCAAAATCAAAGACTGTCCCAACGAATCCAATACGGTTTTTTTGCGCACACGCATTGTGTGAGAGGCACCGTTGAAAATAATGTAAAGATTATTACTGTGTATTACACATGCAAGACCCGCGAGCGTAATACGTGGTGGTAAACACTGGTGTGAAAGAGCCCTTACTATTGTATGACATTGCAGCGTGTGCCTGCAGTTTCCTGGTTCACCACTAGATGTCCTTAAAATAAAAGAAATGAGCATCACAACTAATAAAGCAGCGGACTGACCTGCGTGCATCACAGTACAATAATAATTGGGCTAGGCGCAGGTAGGGGGTCTTCACCTCCTCTACAATCAGGGTACATTTATTCATCTTACGTTTTTGCATTTGTTTTAATTATAGAATAGCAAATACATGAAGACCGAATCCCTAAGGAGGAGACCTGAGAACATGTTTGTAGAGAGAATCGGAGACATGCTCAATGAGGTGCGTGAAGGTCTTCACCGGATTCTCATCATCCCTGTTCCCGTCTGGTATTCATGCTGGTATATATGGTGCATGTTATACACCAATGCGCTGGGACCATCAGAGCAAGAAATAGTAATGTAGCCACTAGAGATGAGCGAGTAGCGCCTTAGTCGAGTATCTGCCCGCTCGTGTCTAAAGATTCGGGTGCCGGCGGTGGGCGGGGAGCGGCGGGGGAGAGTGGGGAGGAACGGAGGGGAGATCCCAGGGAGAGCTCCTCCCTGCTCACCGCCGCAACTCACCTGTCACCCGCGCCGGCAGACGAATCTTTAGACACGAGCGGGGAGATACTCGACTAAGGCACTACTCGCTCGAGTAGTTAGCCTTAGCGAGTATGCTTGCTCATCTCTAGTAGCAACTAATAAGGGGATCCCAAGCAGAGTATTGGAGTGTAGAAGAACCCCCCCCTATCCCATGAATGAGGGTCCTGAAAGTTGTGCGTGAATTGCAGAGGAGCATATACGCCGCTGCCCCATTCATTACAATGGAACCCCAAAGATTGCCAAATGCTTGAACACTGCTGCTTCCAGCATTGATGTAAACGGAGCAGCGGTGCTCATGTGTATTGGTGCCCTTTGGGACGTCTACTTTTTGGATCCGTGTGGGTCCCAGCAGTCACACTCCCGCTGATCCATTATCCTGTGTGGGTAACCACGGAGGGACTGCAGGACATTTGCGGGTGTGTTCACACAGATGATTTTTCAAGCACAAGTTCTGTCTGATAGGGATATGGATGGAACTCGCACGTGAAAATGACGCAATCTCAATATATTTATTCACATCGATGCTGTGAAATCAAAAAATTGCAGCTTGTCCTATTTCTGTTCAAGAATGGCCCATCATGCCCCACGGGCGCAAAAGAAAAAATTGCAACGCGCTCGCGCGTGAACGTGAGCTCTATGCAACTACAATGCAATCGCATAAAACATTGCGTGTTTACTAGTGCAACACTCGACTGAAATCTCACTCATCCATGTAAATGCACCCTTAGGCCCCCTTCACACGAGCATATGTGCATTTGAGCACGCTTTATGTGCACCGAGAGAGGCTTCTTACAACACATATCGGTGTATGTTACCGCATGTTTTGCACCCGCAGGACATGTTCATTGAGCGTGGCAAACAAAGAAGCACCAATTGAAATGGCTAATTAATCTAACGAGGTCCAGATGTGTTCTTTTGCCCATGGAATTATGCCGCGTATTGCGCATCTCCTTGCGTATTATGCGCGCATTTATGCATCCCCTATTGACTTATATGGGGACTTTTGGTGCACATATGCACTGAAGTGTGTGCACAAAATATGGAAATGTGAAGAAACCCATTAAAATCAATGGGCTCTATTCTCTGAGTATTGTGCTCGCAAATACGTCCGTGTAAATCTGGCCTTAGTCATATTGCAAGGCCGGTTAGAGGGTCGGACACTGACTACAGGTATAGAAAAGCTATCTTCCAATAGGAGACATTTTTCCATCTGGTGTTTGCATAGCTTTTTCCCAGGGACCATTGTGCCAACTTGGGGGTCTCCACAAGGAGAAACAAACTTCCCCAGGCTTACTATGGTGGTAAAACCCATTTAGCTGCTAGTGGAGTCCTTCAAGATGCACATTGATGGGCAGTTCTAATCTATCCATGGTGACTAGAGATGAGCGAACGTACTCGGATAAGCACTACTCGTCCGAGTAATGTGCTTTATCCGAGTACCTCCCCGCTCGTCCTGAAAGATTCGGGGCGCTCTGCTGCTGACAGGTGAGTCGCAGCGGGGAGCGGGGCAGAGCGGGCGGGAGAGAAGGAGAGAAAGATCTCCCCTCCGTTCCTCCCCGCTCTCCCCTGCAGCTCCCCGCTCCGCAGCGCGTCCCGAATCTTTCAGGACGAGCGGGGAGGTACTCGGATAAAGCATATTACTCGGACGAGTAGTGCTTATCCGAGTACGTTCGCTCATCTCTAATGGTGACCATGGGTCTCTAAATCTAGTATGTGAGGACTTCTTCTCCTGCGCGGAGACCAAGCCTTAACAACACGGCTCCAGTGCTGCAATATACTATGAGCCGGGGACAGAGGTTGTGCAATAATGGAGCTGCCCTTTAAGAGTTGTCCATTCCGCCTGCCTCCATACCAGTGATGGATCTCTATTACATTCAGGTCTCTGTTGTTCTACTTGGAAACTTCTAATGTCCAAAATGCCCTTTTCAAACCATCACCTTGAGGATGTGACTTGTCGCTGACATCGCTCCTCGCCGCGCCGTCACACTGTGCAGGACGCTGGTGCTCATCATCAGCCGGGGGGTACGGATCGGAAAGGCTGCAAGTTGTGAAAAGTTAATCTACTATAATAAGCAGTTTAGCGCCTCTCGGATTATTATAGCAGCAAGAACGCGATTTGATGGATCCTGACAGTAACTTTCTCCGGTACGCGGCAGTTTTTTCCTAACTCAGCGCTTAATTATAACTTCCGCAGCCCGTAGATCGCTCCTTGGTGTCGAGCCAAGTCGCGTGTGGTTTATATAAACCCAACACCCTTCCTGTAATGAATCTGTTTATATCATTACACCTATCGGCACGCCCTCGGTAACAATAGGCAAACCTAATAACATGGCAAATTAGCAGAAACCTCAAGTGCCAAGTGCGAGAGCAGTGAGTCACGGCTAATGGATCCCGTCCAAGCCGGAGGAACGCACGCGTCATACAGCTGCTGTCTGTAATCCTCCCATCACAGGCATTGTCAGGCTATTATAACAGGACGCACGCAGGTCTCGCAGCAAAGCACGTGCATGTATGCGGTGCAGCGGTGCGTCGATACTTAGTCCATTCAACTGCGGGCGCACAATCGCTGACGCCCGCTCTGCAAAATGAAACGGGTTCAGGGTAGACATAGAAACTGGAATTTGATGAAGTTGTGAATTTCTTCTAGTTTTGGGGCACCATCAGAAATGTTACTTTCCGTTTAGATTGAGAATACGGAAATAAGAATTCCAACCAGAAATGGCGCTGCCCACGTACAAGAAAGTCTACACTGATATTTGTGGAGCCTATAGACCCCAATAATAGTTATCTACAGGATTAGAAACACATGGCTGCTTTCTTTCAGAAACAGTGCCACCCCTGTTCACAGGCTGTTTGTGGTATTGCAGCTTGGCCCTATTCACTTCAATGATGCTGAGCTGCAACAACAGACACAACCTATGGACAGATGTGGCGCCGATTCTGGAAGAAGGCAGGCATATACTTCTAATCTTGTACAACTCCTTCCCGCCCCCCGATCTACATGGATGTCATGGGAGGGAAGTGGTTTGTGCAAAGTGCCGTATATGTAGGCAAGTAGATGTCACAGGCTCAGGAGCTGAACCCGCGCCATCCGCTGGCTGTAACTGGCAGCCAGGATCCCGCTGCAACAGTGGGAATCGGAGAGAACTCTGATCCTTGCAGTTAATTCCATACAGGCTGCAATCAATGTTGCTTGTGGCATGTAAGTGGTTAACATAGGGAGTGAGTTCTCTATGATTTCATCAGCTCTCCACCATCCAATAGCAGAAGGCCGATGTCTATTATCTGATTGATCATAGGATCACAGGTTCAAGTCCCCAACAGGAACTTATGGGAAAAAAAGTAAACTATGGGAAAAAAAGGCCCCCCATCCCGTGTTTAGCAGGATACCCCTTTAATGACTGTTGGTTGACTCAGTCTACTGTCTCTGCCTGCATTACCCCTTAAAGGGCTTCTTTGGGCTCTATTCAAGTGATAACCCATCCTCTGGATAGGCCATCAGTAGGTATTGGGTGACGCCTGAGCAGTGGAGCTGTGCAGTGCAGCGGGCTGGACGTTGTCATCAGCGGTCATGGGAGGAGGTAAGGGTGCCAACTTCACTCCCATTGAAATCAATGTGAGTGCTGCGCTGCTCTTCCTGCTACTGTTACTGACATCCTGTCTTGGGCAGGAAATGGAATAGCAGCCACAACATTGATTTCAATGGGAGTGAAGCCGGCACCCCCTAATTCCTACCCTGTCCGCTGATGTCCAGCCCGCTGTACTGGACAGCCGACCAGATGATTAGTTGATGGACAGGAGTCCTGAGCAGCAGACCCCCATCCACCAACTACTGTTGGCCTATGCAGAAGATAGGTAATCAGTTGAAAAGAGGCCCGACAACCCCTTTAAGGGAGTTCTTCACTTTGGACTATTCTCACCTGTTAAAAGGGTCCCATGACAACAAATTGGTCACTAAGTGTCTTTGGGCTGGGACCTTAAGGGATCGGTTGTGATTTGGAGGTAAATCTGGTGTTCAACTTCCCCATAGCACCCCCGCAGGGGAAATGAAGCATTACACAAAGTCCATTCGCATCAATGGGTTATCTGTGTAATGCAGGACAGGACAGTCCTCCAGAGAATGAGACTCTCTTTATAACCGCTGACCACTCTGACCAAGAGGTGAGGATCCCGAACAGAGGACCCCTCTATTGATTCTCTAGTACAGTGAAATGGGAACTGTACAACCCCTTATTAACCATTTTACCTCTTCTGCTTACCAGAGACTTCACAGCTTCAGCGAGGATGATAATATAAGCACCTACAGGCCCCGAACATACGCCTACGAGGGAGAGCTGGAGCCGATTGACGCAATAGACTTCCCCATCCCAGACAACAGCAAAATGGACTTTAGCTTCTTGGACGACTTCGACCCAAAGTTTTCCAGACTGGAAGAGATCTGCAAGAAGTAAGACGGCGCGGCGGGGACGGTCTGCTGGTGCACTGAGCAATTCTGGGGAACGTATCTGAAAAGGAACGCACAAAGGCTTATTTAATGAGCGGTTTAGGGGAATTATCGCTTGGCTGCAGACGCTTTAGTATATGCTGTGTATTGTACAAGGATGATGAGGGGATGAATGGGCAGATGAGACAGTCCCCGGTCACTAAGTGATCGACCACTGAGATCGTCTGCTGAGAACATCTCCGGACAGGCTGCTGGGATGATTGCATAGGCAGGAGCTATGGAGATACAATGCGGCGGCTCATTTCTGGACAAGGTAGACTGATTACTTAACTAGTGCAGATGACTGGAAGATGTCTGATGAGGAGCCCCTGGAATGAACCTCCAGACAGACCGCCGCCGCTCATCACCGCTCAAATAGCTTACGTCTACTTCAAGAACTGGTAAGGGAGACAAGCAGGACTCTGCTGAACTCAGGGAGGCCAGACATGTGAGGAGTCATGGGTAACGGGGCTATTCATCCGGACTCTGTCGCAGAATGGCTATGATATATATATATATATATATATATGTAGGGCTTGCAATGTAGCAGAGCTGCAGCGGTCATTTAAAGAGGACTGCTTGGCTCTCCTGACACGTCTGTGCTAGTAAATACAGTATATACGTTCCCCACGCTGGAGCATCTCTTCTCAGTGCTTTGCATTGTGCTGTGCCTCTGTTATTCCTCCTGGAAATAATTGTGTTCTGACCAATTCTGCAACATTCTTTTCGAGTTTCAATTTCAAGCCATTTGAAAAATCTCTACTTGCTTTCAGCAAAGAAAACATTCTTCTTTATATCCAGAGGCATAAAGGGGTCGTCCCGCAGGACATTCAACCACTTTAAGACCAGATAGATTCATTTTTTATTTTGTTTTTTGTGTCTGACTTCCAAGAGCCGTAACTTTTTTCATTTTCCCATTGACGTGGCTCTACGAGGGCTCGTTGTTTTTGTTTTTTGCCGGATGAGTTGTATTTTTCAGTAGTACCATTTATAATGTACGGAAAAAATGTTTCAAAATTAAGTGGGGGGGGGGGGGGGTGTTTAAAAAATGCCTTTGTGCTATTTTTGGTGGGTTTAGTTTTTACAGCATTCCCAACGCAGGGAAGATGCCGTATGAACGTTCTGCGGGTTCCGTACGATTACGGTGATATTACATTTATACAGTATTTAGAATATGCTTTCCCTTGACGTAGTCTGAGACTTGTAACGGTTTTATTTTTTTGTTGCTTGTGCCGCGTGAGGCTCTTTTTTGCAGGGTGAGCTGTAGTTTTTATTAGTACCATTTTGGGAAACATACATCCCTTTGATCACTTTTTATTCTCCTTTTTTGGATGCCAGGGTATGAAAAAATTGCAATCCTGGCATTCCATGTTTTCTTCTTTTTTTTTTTATACAGCTTTCACAATGTAGGATGAATATTGTGATATCTTAGTAGTTCAGACTTCTACGCACACTGCAGTTTTAGATGTGTTAGGTTTTTTTAATTGTTTAGAATTTTTATGCCACCTTTTTTTTTAACTTTTAATATTTTTTTACTGTTGAAAAAAAACTTTATCAAACTGTTTTTTACACTTTAAATAGTCCCCACAGGGGACTTAAACTTGCGATCACGTGATTGCTCTTACTATATACTGTAATACTTCAGTATTGCATTATAGTGATTTTTAAAAAAAATGTTTCCTATCCTGGTCCCTGTGTTTTTTTTATTTTTTTTATTTTTTTTAAATATTCCATCAGAAAACCCCTTTTATAACCCATCCTATGTCTTGTCACAGAGGAGATACACTGTACAGCTGTGTTAATAGCACGTGTTCAGGGCAGCTTTGGACATGGAAAAAGAATATTTTCAATGACTGATAGCAAGCAGAGATTTTGAAAATGGTAGATAATTGGAACACATAATGTATTAGAAAGTTGCAGACTTCAATGATTTAAGGGTGTTTGGCAAAACTGCTGACAGCTCTTATGTAGGGATCGGGGAGCAGTTCTAAAGTACAGAGGGTCTGGAAAGTCTTCAGTGGGCCGACAATCAGGCAAAAGCAAGCGTTCTTACGAATGTTCTTGCCTATTGTCGGTCAGTCTAAAAGGAGCTTTAGACTGCAGCCCTTCAGTCATGCTGATAGGCACAGTTGTCAGACCCCCAACTACCGGTATCTGATATCCTTCCAAGTACAAACCAAATTCATCTCTTCTATATTTCCCAAGCCCGGAGAAAAAGTTTTTGGCTGTGAAGTTCGGGGATCCCAGTGCCCAACACATCTTCCTGGGAGCGTTGGTAACTGCAGGACCTCTGACTGTATAGTTTTATAACTTTCTCTATTTTTGCCGCTTTGTACAAACTGAATCCGATACTTTGCGTTGTGTCACATTCATGTTTTGGTTATTGCTTTTTTGTTGTTAATAAAGATACAACTTTGATACGAGGTGCGACTCCTCGCCTGTCTTATCATATATGGTACCTTGTGTGCATACAGACAGAAATAGAAGACTTAGTGAAATGAACCCATCGCCATCGGGTATAGTTAATCCAAATTCCATCTTTTGTTTACCCTCAAAGAAGACCAGGAAGCTGAGATTTGCAGAGCTGTTTGCTGGCGTCTCTTTGCTCTGTTCCTTCTAAGTCACAGCCAAAGATTGCTAAAGCAGCTGTACAGTTTGAGGACCTCCAACAAACAGCTCTTTAGAGCTCAGCTTCCTGAACCGGTGTTAGGATATGACGAGGGTTTATCTGTACTCACACTTGTTTTAGTTAGCTGGTTGAGATAGTTTTAAGGGCTATATAACTTAAAGAGTAACTGCACTTTTATTGTACACAATAGGCGATTCTATGCATTTTTGCGGTGGGTTTTATCAGCCTATTCTGTACATTTTTAGTACAAAACCCCTCTTCAACTATACATCTAAGAGAAGACGGTGATGAGATATCCCTCTTCAGTTAGCTATTGTAACTGCATAACTGAAGGGGGCACTTCAGCTGTGTCGGCACCGTTCTCTCTGTTGCAGGCACAGCTGTTTCTATATAACTGTTTAATAATATTTTTTTTTCTATTTTATTAATTTTTACCCCCACTTGATCCTTCTGTGTCCTCAAATTCTGCCTCCAGCGCTGATGTAATTACTGTTTTGGCAGCTCTGCTCCGGCTGCTGTGAAGGAGAAGCTGTTCTGTGCTGCAGACAGCTTCTCCCCTTCACAGCGCCGATTCCCTGCCGTCCCCGATGCAGTGACAGGGACTCAGTACGTCTGGTTGTGACTTACAATACTTTACACCTGATATACTGAGACCCTGTCAGGGCATTGGGTCCGGCAGGGAATGGGCTGTCTGAAGGGGAGAAGCCGTCTGCAGCAGAGAATAGTTTTTCCTTCAGAGGGCTGGGAACCGAGCCACGAGACTCAAAAGGAATAATACCAGCACTGGGGGATAGAATCTGTGGACACAGAAGGATAAACTAGGGTTAAAAGTAGAGATGAGCGAACACCAAAATGTTCGGGTGTTCGTTATCCGGAACGAACTTCCCGCGATGTCCGGGTGTTCGTTTCGAATAACGAACCCCATTGAAGTCAATGGGCGACCCGAACATTTTTGTATTTCGCCGATGCTCGCTAAGGTTTTCATGTGTGAAAATCTGGGCAATTCAAGAAAGTGATGGGAATGACACAGTGACGGATAGGGCAGGCGAGGGGCTACATGGTGGGCTGCATCTCAAGTTCACAGGTCCCACTATTAAGCCACAATAGCGGCAAGAGTGCCCCCCCCCCCCCACTGTCAGCATAAAGATCGTTCTCCTCTGCCACAGCTGTAACAGCTGTAGCAGAGAAGAACGATGTTTGCCCATTGAATTCAATGGAGCGGCAATACAGCATGTTCCACTGAATGCAATGGGCTGCCGGCGATCGCAGGATGAATGGTCGGAAAGGGGTTAAATATATAACCCCTTTCCTGCAATTCATCCAGAAATGTGTTACACTAAAAATATATACCGGCGTATAAGGCGACGGGGCGTATAAGACGACCCCCCAACTGTCACCTTATACGCCGGTAATACAGTGGAGCAAAGAATAAAAAGCATTACTTACGTTTTTAGATGATCTGCGGCGCTCCTGCAGGCTGTCACTCCCTCCTAATCCACGGCAGACAAGCTTTCTCTATGAAAGGCTTTAAATCCCTGCCTCCAGAAAGACACGTGCCTTCAGCCAATCACAGCCAATGACAATGATGTCATTGAATGGCTGTGATTGGCTGTGTTTCTGGAGGCGGGGATTTCAAGCCTTGAAATCCCCGCCTCCAGAAACACAGCCAATCACAGCCATTCAATGACATCATTGTCATTGGCTGTGATTGGCTGAAGGCACGTGTCTTTCTGGAGGCAGGGATTTAAAGCCTTTCGTGGAGAAAGGAATACTTTGCCGTGGATTAGGAGGGAGTGACAGCCTGCAGGAGCGCCGCAGATCATCTAAAAACGTAAGTAATGCTTTTTATTCTTTGCTCCTCTGTATTCCCGGCGTATAAGGTGACAGTTGGGGGGTCGTCTTATACGCCCGGTCGCCTTATACGCCGGTATATATTTTTAGTGTAACACATTTCTGGATGAATTGCAGGAAAGGGGTTATATATTTAACCCCTTTCCGACCATTCATCCTGCGATCGCTGGCAGCCCATTGCATTCAGTGGAACATGCTGTATTGCCGCTCCATTGAATTCAATGGGCAAACATCGTTCTTCTCTGCTACAGCTGTTACAGCTGTGCCAGAGAAGAAGGATTTGTCTTCTATATGTTCTCAATGGGGTCAGCGCTGCTGCCGCTGGCCCCATTGAGCGCATATAGAATGCATCCATAGCGAACCGCGGGAGGGGCAGACTTTTATATCAGGCGGACACCTTATCTCCCCAGCCACTCACTGCAGGGGGGTGGTATAGGGCTTAAACGTTGCAGGGGGAAGTTGTAATGCCTTCCCTGTCTTTATATTGGCCAAAAAAAAGCGCTAACGTCTCAGGGAAGAAAGTTAAAGTAACCCGGACACCGCATGGTGTTCGTTACGGATAACGAACATCCCGAACACCCTAATATTCGCACGAATATCAAGCTCGGAAGAACACGTTCGCTCATCTCTAGTTAAAAGTAAATACAAATATAAAACAAGCATTTATTAATAAACTGTTATGTAGAAATAGCTGTGCCTGCACTAGAGAGAACGGTGCCTGCACAGCCGCAGCACCCTCCTTAGTCATGCAGTTCCAGTAGCTAGCTGAAGATGGATTTGTCAGCACCGTCTTAATTTAGCTGAGGAGGGATTTTTGAGGGAAAAATGTACAGAATAGGCTGATAAAACCTACTGTAAAAATGCTTAGAATTGGCTATTCTGTACATTTAAAGTGCAGCTAATCTTTAAATATGACATCTCTAAACTGGGATCCCCACTAGGGAATTCTGAGGTAAGAGGGGGGTTAAGGGTCCTCATGTTCGGATAGATCAAGGAGTGGCAACAAAAAGCAATCATTACACGAAGGGTTAAAGGGAACCTGTAACCAGACCTTTTCGCTCTTAAGCTGCTGCCATAGTACTATCCAGTGCGTTCCATGCGTTACACACATGTATGTCTAAAAACACAGAATTGGGGTATATTTACACAGGACAACTCTCGGGCCCTTAAGTATCAGACGGCCAAACAGCCGTCCCAACAACTATTTCTGCTGTGCTTTCACACCGAGTTGCTCAGTAAATGGAGGTGGAGCTTGCTGGAGATCTCTTCATAGATGAATGACTGCCTGTTTGCATTGAGCAACAAGTCGCTGATTAGTTGCTTCATTTCAGTGAGCTGAAACAAAGCAATTAGCAACTTACGAGCGATTTCTTGCCAAGTACCCTCTCAGATCCTACATTTACACGGGTGATTATTGCTGGAAATCACTTGTCGGCCCCTATAAAAGTACCCAAAGAGTCACCCCAAATGACTTTTGCGCCATGCATGTAAATGCACACTCTTGAGTCAGCATGTATCATGACGAAATCCTGTGCTCCTATCTCCTGTTATTGGTGCCAGCCTGGCCGAATGTGGTGGCTTGGAGCTGCGCCATACTGTTTCCGTATTTCCATTGCAGCCATAATTGTCTGAGAATGGGAATACCCTTTTAATATCAATGTAATACTACATTTCCCCTGTGGGGGTGCTGCAGAGGAATTGCACACTTACTGACTGGTTCCTTCACAGATAAGAGCTGCTAGCTGGACAACCTCTTTAAGCTATTTCTTCATATTCAGAAACAGTCAGACATGGTCTCCGACCTGCAACTGTTCAGCCATTGCAGAACTAAAACTCCCAGCATATCCTGACAGCTGCAGGTTGGCGTCCGCTGATCTAGAGAGATACACTTTAAGGCAAGGTTCACACAGGACGTCTATCATCTCCTATTCACTACCATGAGTTGTACACTGATTACTGAGTTCCTATATCTCACTGCAGGAGACATAATAGAAAATCCCCAACAGGGGGCACTAGATGTCCACATTATACACATTTCTTTTAAAAATCCTTACAATGCTCCTCTGTATTAGAGTGATGCCACCAGAAGCAGAGACATTGCACGTCAGAAGGGCCGTCCGCTATGTAACATCACAAGCCTGCTCTTAGAATTGCTCTCTAATTAGAACATATTCTTTATATAGCGCCAACCTATTCTGCAGCGCAGCACTCATAAGGTAGTTACATCAGTCACTGTAGCCCAGCATAGACATTACAAGGGCTTTCTGGGCAAATACTATCAATGACTTACCCTCAGGATGGGTCGTCAATAGCTGACCGGCTGGTGTCCATCACTCAGGAACCTGGTCGACCAGCTGATCAGACGCCTGTTAACACAATACAGAGTGACAGCAGTTTCCTCCAACCTGTGTGTAGTTGCCGGCACTGATACTGTAATCACAGGTGCAGCTGTCATTGATACGTTGCGCCTGCAATTATTAGCACTGTCCACTACATTGTGGCTGGAGCTGTGGAGTTAACTGCCCTTACTTTGTAGCCCTGTGTGTTGTTGTGCTGTCAGCGGGCACCCGATCAGCAGGGTTCCTAAGTGGTGGATCCTAGCTGATCAATTATTGATCACTTAACCTGAGGCATCGTTGAAGGACCTCTCTACTCCTTCCAGGCACTCGAACAAGCACTGGCCTTCAGCTTTTGGCCTTCCCTCTGTGATGCAGGCAGTGATATGATTAGGGCATCACTGGCCCTGAAGACCCAGGGCATTGCAGGGAAAGATGTGTTGCTCCCTTGGTGATGTGACTGTATGTCACAAGCTACACACACGAGAAGAGGGAGCCCACTTTACGAAGTGCTGCTGGCCACCAGTTTGCAGAGGTGCACAGCGCAGGCTGCATGAGTAGCAGCCTCTCCCCACTAGGGGTCTGGATCAAGCACCCTACATGTGCTCAGCAAGAGATCAAAGAAAGTGGTCAGTAAAGTAGCATGTCCTTGCTGACTGGGAGGTGAAAGCCCTGGGAAGACCCTTGAGCAAAGGCACAGGTGAAAGTAAGAAGAAAGGCCCGGTAGTCAAAAGCACATGAGTGAGAGCCAACAGGGAAGAGCACTAAGGTATGACAGGAGAGGGAGACTACTCCCCACCACCATAACTAGAGGTGATGACACAGCAGCAGACCAAGCCAGATGACTGGTGTGGCACAGACTAGTCTGTGCAGAGTCCGTAAGGCAGAGAAGGAGAGTCTGGAAGTGCTTGGATGGGAGATGGTCCTTGTGGGCGCTAGGCCTGTTGTAGTGTGCAAGACTGTATACCATAGTTTGCTACCTATAATGCCACACCTGCATCTTATATAACCTGCAGAAAGTGGATCATTTTCCTTCACTCTACTGCTTTTTGTAAATACACATTTGTAAATGCACTGTCAGTGTTTCTGGAGGATCTCTCTGGTGTTATGTAAGAGCTATGCAGCTCCTCCTCCCCTCTCACAGCATGAAGTCTCATACAAGGATCAAAGCAAAAAGACTAATATGAGATACTGCAGTTGTATGCCCCCCTTCCCTCTCTTCTAGTTACTGTATACTACTAGGCAGAAAAAAAGAGGTTTGTGGACATTTACAGAGAACCTGCAGGCAGGGAATGGAGAAGAGATGAGAAATGTCACTTTGCCTAATATGATATGTTACAGTCATTGCCACAACAATCCCCCCCCCCCACACACCCAGAAGGAGTTGTGAATGGAAACTTTTTGTCTGTGATTGTAACATTGTTGTAAAGTAAGTGGTTACAATATCAGAGCAAAAGGACCATTTATTGTGGAAACCTGAGGGCATCAGCTTGTGTATGTGCCCTCACACATCCACTGGTCCCAACACCCCCTAACAGTCTGGTCATACGCTCCTCCCCACTGGTGGTCTGTTGGGGGGGGTCCTGAGCGCGGTCACCTTGTGTGCCCTCACACATCCACTGGTCCCAACACCCCCTAACAGTCTGGTCATACGCTCCTCCCCACTGGTGGTCTGTTGGGGGGGGTCCTGAGCGTGGTCACCTTGTGTGCCCTCACACATCCACTGGTCCCAACACTTCCTAACAGTCTGGTCAGACGGTCCTCTCTACAGGTGGTCTGTAGGGGGCATCCTGAGCCCGGTCACCTTGTGTGCCCTCACACATCCACTGGTCCTGACACCCCCTAACACTCTGGTCAGACGCTCCTCTCTACTGGTGGTCTGTCGGGGGTCCTGAGCCCGGTCACCCTGTGTGCCCTCACATATCCACTGATTCTAACACCTCCTAAAGGTCTGGTCAGACGCTTCTCTCTACTGGTGGTCTGTAGGGGGCGTCCTGCTCTCAATCACCTTGTGTGTCCTCACACATCCACTGGTCCCAACACCCCCGAACAGTCTGGTCAGACGCTCCTCTCTACTGGTGGTCAGTAGGGGCGTCCTGAGCCTGGTCACCTTGTGTGCCCTCACACATCCACTGATTCTAACACCTCCTAACAGTCTGGACAAAACGGCTGGTGGGGGACAATTCATTGATACGACCATCCAGCTTTCCACATCCCAATAATGTGCCCCTCTCTGGTAACGGGATGAAATCTCCTCTGTGTTGTAGAGGCGTCTAGTGGCCAACAAGCTCTACACAAACGGAAGAAGAGGTCACTACACACAAGGAGCCTCCGAGAGCCTCTTATAGGCCGAGGGGGGAACCACTTTAAGGGCCTCCGGTGACAAGACCGTTCATCTAATCACCACAACTCATCATTTACAGATCTGCCCGAGATGGAACTGTAAGGTTTTGCAGCAAAACAACAACTTGATTTTTTTTTTTTTTACAGACTACAAAATTTTATATATTCACATGTATTTCTGGTTCATACATAAACGTTATCACTATACATTTATGTATCTTATGGAACTGCTGAATTGCTAATTTACAGTATAATATATAATTTTTATGACCTTTGTAGTGATATTGTATATGGCCGTGTTACATCTGTGCCAATGTTGACAGCAAAAATACACTGAATGGCGCTCTCACTATTGGCACTTTCTCTGTATGGTAATTCTCCCCGTGACCCCGGAGTGCAGCATAAAATCACGTGACAAGTTTTCCGTGGATCAGTTTCAGGGTGAATCCACATTAGATGTGAAAATCTGAGTGACTTGCAACAAGGCCAGGTCATTGGTGCTAGACTAGCAGGGGCCAGGATTTCCCTGCCAACCGCGTGGGGTTTCCCCATGCAGCGGTGTGCAGAGTATACAGAGATTGGCATAAAAACATCCAGCAAAGGGGATTTTGTGGACATAACAACTCATCGACAAAAGGGATCACAAGAGGATGTCAGGAATGGTTCTGATGAACAATGCTGGAGCTCCAACTGACGTGTCTAAACCCACAACTTGCCGTACCTTAGTATGGATGGGCTATAACACCAGCTAACCAGTTCCAGCACCATTGTGTCTAAGAGAAACAGGAAGGTGAGACTCCAGCGGGCATAAAAGTGCAAAAATTGTATCACTGAGCAGCAAAAAAAACATCTCCTGGTCAGATGGTTTCCAGATTTCTGTTCCCCCGTGCTGATGGGAGGTCAGAATTTGGCACAAGCAGCATGAATCGAGGACCCCTTCCTGTCAGCTGGTCAGAACATGTCAGTAACAACATCTAATACGTAACAACTACAAGAAGCTTCCTATTCTACTGCACGACTTTAACACTTGGTGGACTCTACGGCAGGAGGAATTGCTGCCGTACTGAGGGCCAAAGGAGGTCTAATACTCTACTAGATGGGGTCTCTAATCAAGTGGCCGTTCAGTGTACATACAAATGGTGCACATTTCTTAATGTGCTCCATGCTGATTACAGGACCGGATGTATATTCTAATATAATGGAGGAGTTGTATGTGTGAATGATATAATCAAGTGCAACATAAAATTACCTCTCAGAGTTAAGAAAGACATTTAGTCTGGTTTTGTTCTGTAGAGACACATGGAGCGGTTCTCTGACCGCAGAACATATTCTAATTCAATACAAGTGAAGCATCAGACAGCGTCTCCAGTAGTGACCTTCACAGAGCAGCAGGACTGGACCTGCCCTTTCAGTTGAGGTCGGCTGGGGCAATTTTCGAACTGCAGGAGACAACATAATCACAAGGAATGGTTTAGAATAAGGTTAATTGGCAAGGAGTGTGGCAGGAACATATTGTGGTGTTCGAATCTTGACATTTTGGAGATATTTGAGGCCTCGAGTTGAGAATCGTTGGTGTATACATTTTTTGGCATTGTGTATGTGTCTTATATAGACCTTTGGACAAAGTGCGGGCGAGGTTAAACTAAGAGGCAAACTCAAAGGCATTGTTCAATCTTCACTTTAAGATATTAAAACCCCCCTTCACAGGGCGATGGACTTTCCAAAGGGTTTCCTCTGGTGATTTCCCTGGAGTAGTCCCCAATAGCAACAGCTTTGGTTTGTAAAGTAGTACAAAATGATAAGACGGATGTGTGATTATACATTCGTCACATCAGCAGCAATATACAGACCCTTCAGGGAGGAGGATATCGGTTGCACAGGTAGGTTTGTGTAAAAGATATATCACTGTATGTGCTATTCTTGTCCATTTTTATGTGCAAGATCCATGGATATCCGGCAGCATTGGAATGGGAGTCTGTGTGATGTCTGATCTGAGTTGTGCCAGAGTTTCACTTTGTCTTCTAATCAGAGCAAGACAACCATCAATGGAATAGGGTACTTGGAGAAAATTGACATGAACCTGGAAGGTACTTCTCACAGAAGATGTGGGTTTCTGAACCACAATCAGTTTGGCAATAGTTAAACTAAAGTGCCAGCCAACTAATCTGAGGAGCAAGGCATAGTCAAAGTCCAGCTGTAAGGCTAAAGTCTGAGTCGGGCCAAGACTGAACCAACCTTGCTCCTATATGAACAAACTTTGCGTACGGCCTTCAAGTTATTGTGTTTGCAGTTTTTCAATATTAAAGTTGTTGAGCCAGAAGTCCCCCTTCTTGAGCAATATAAAAAGACCCTGGATACGTTGACATGCCCCAGGTTTACTTTTAAGCAGAATGCCACTGGCCTGAACCAGATCTGGCCTGGCCCGAATGGGGCCATAAGCGCTTATTAGGCTTATTGCCCATTTATGCTGATAAACCCACCATGACTCCTATCACTGTACAAGTCCTGCTACAAACTGAGATCACCGTTCTGGTGCTATTGCCGACCTGAGCCTCCAGTCCATCCTCCAGTGCTGGAGAAAAATCACCCCAATGCCATCATCTGGTCCCCAGTGATATATACAGGCAATGGTATTCAACTGCTGCCTGTAAATGCCATCGGAGCAGACTTGTTGTGTAGAATTGATGTAACTCCTTGATCAGCAGGTGACCATGGGCAGGAGAGTGGTACTGGAGTGGGGTAACAGCAAAGTGGAAACTTCATGCTAAGGTTGTCCTGGTCAGCAATAATGCTAACTGTATCAACCATATACTTTACTGAAATATAAACTATGGATGCAAAGGTGGGATCCACTACTGTACCAAGTGAGCATTTCTATGTAAACAAGACAGATACCCACCTAGTTTTGGCACAACTAAAGTCTTCTCCAAGGCTTTTAATTACTAGTAAGGCTTTTTCTTGTTCAGTGGTTAAGACTAGCTGCTGAAGTGACCCAGAATCCCCTTCCATATCTTGAATACCATGAGGATAAGTGGTGGCAGCCTAGAACTTCTTGTCATGGTATACCAAGTATAGGAGCCTAGAGCAGTATTAATCCATTACCTTCATCGACGTGACGAAGTTGACCTTGGTCCTTTCCTTGCATTTGAAGACTTGACTCCACAGGGTTAAAAAATCAAAAAATAAGGAGTCATTTTGCATTTCAGGAAGTGAAAACTCTACAGAAGTTATAAAATTACCCCTCGCACTCTATTAAATCTAGACGTCTTCCCTCCGGGGAGATTCCTTGGCCAAGACCCAAACACATGAAGCTCATCTAGAAATTATTTATGGTAATCACCTGTCCTATATTAAATGCAGGCAATTATCTGGGCTTTGTGTCAGTAACAGGTTGATGCAATGCCAAGGTTTGATCAGGTATATTCTGCCAAAATACCAAGGACAGACAATCTCATAGATCCGGGACTCTGGGACTTAGGATGAGCTGACACTATGGATTCTCCAAGTGGAGCAGAGTTTCGGAAGTCTAAGTGAGTTTAGAATGGGGCTCCTGGTGATGTATGCCACCTGTTTGCTCTGGTGTTATTAGCTTCTCTATCAGGTCTGCAGAGATCTACTGCCCTTTTCCTGAGCTCATTAAGCGAGAACGGTTATTGTTTCTCGAAAAATGTCCTCCATTAAAATGTCAGGTTGTTTGTTTAAATCCGACTTATCATTAACCACTTGCTGCAAAACACTCAACATCAGCTCTGTGAAAACTACACAATCACTCCAGTGCTGCAGGGCCCAGAAGATGCAGGGGTATAAGTAGATAACACTGTGCCCATAGCAAACTTCTGAATGCCCCCCCCCCTCCTTACACGCGCATACATACATTCCTTGAGCAAAAACATTTACTTATAGTATATATTGTCTATATAGTACTGATAAATGTATCATGACAGCAACGGCATGCTATGCTATTCACATAGTGTGCTGTTCTATTGCAATACAGTTAGAACAGCACACTACATTAATGTGATAGTGCGCTCTTTGTCACGACAACTGCTAATTAAAGTGCTCCCTCTATGCTCTCTCCCCAATTGAATAGTGTGCCCTTTGTGCTCTTCCTTCTCATGTGATAGAGGTCCCTCTCTGCTCTCCCCTTTCCCTAGGGAGAGGGGTTCCTCTGTGCTCCCCTACTTCCCAGGTGATGGTACTCCCTTTGTGCTCCCCTTGTGTAATAGTGGTTCCTCTGTGCTCTCCCAAGGTGCTCCCACTCTGGTGATAGTGATCCCTTTGTGATACCATCCTTCCTAGGTGATAGAGGTCCCCCTGTACTCTCTCCCCAAGTGATAGGGGGCCCTCTGTGCTCCCTTCCTTCCCAGGTGATTGTAGTTCTTCTGTAAAGTCTTACTGGCACTAGATTGGAGCCCAGGTGTAGTAGCCGCTCCAGCCACTGGAGAGTAGTTAAGATAGCCTGGAGTCATTATCGGGAAGTCACAGTATGCAGTACAATGGGATGAGATGAAAGCATAGTCAAATGGAAGCTAGAGGTCAGCAGCAGGAGGTATTCTATGCAGTACAATGGGATGAGACGGAAGCCTAGTCAAATGGAAGCCAGTGGTCAGCAGCAGGAGTTATTGGTATGAAGTACAATGGGATGAGATGGAAGCGTAGTCAAATGTAAGCCAACGGTCAGCAGCAGGAGGTATCGATACAATTGCAGATGAGCAGGAGTAAGAGGAACTTGATCAAGGTGGTGGAGCACCATAATCACGCACTGAAGGAGTGGCAGGGCTAGGGCTAGGATTATATAGGAAGTGCAATCAGGAACAGGGGCAGGGGCAGGACCAGGAGGCAGGAACTAGGTAACTGGGAAATACAGAACAAGGCTAGGTTTCCGCAAAGGAACTGTCCAAGTCCTGGATAGCCTAGGGGAGAGAGCTGCCGACTGGAACACAAGAGGTCTTGCCATCTCCCAAGTGATAAGAGACTCTCAGTGCTCCCACTCAGGTTATAGTTGTTCCTCTGTGCTCCCCAATCAGGTAATAGTAGTTCCCCTGTGCTCTCCCTACTTAGGTGATAATGCTACTTCTGTGCTCTCCCTCTATAGGTGATAGTGATGTCCTCCTCATCAGGGGATAGTGGTTCCACTGCTATCCCCTTCAGGTAATAGGGATCCTTCTGTGGTCCCCCAGGTGATAGTGCCCCCTTTTTACCCCCAAGTGATAGGATTCCCTTAGTGCTCTAACCCAAGTGACAGTGGTCCCTCTGTCGACCCATCCCTCAAGTGAATAGCGGTCCCTCTGTTTCTCTCAGTTGAAAGTTGCCTCTCTGTGCATTTCTTCCCAGATGATAGGCATCCACCTGTGGTCTTCCCCTATGTGATAGTTGTTCCTCTTTCACCCAGGTGATAGTTGTCTTTGTGTTCCCCCACCCAGGTGATAGAGACCATTCTGTATTCTTCCCCCAAGTAATTATTGTCCCGTTTCCCCCAAATGATTGGGATCCCTCTATACTCCCACCCAGGTGATAGTGGTCCTTACCTTGAGACAAAGATAGAGTCAACAAAAGACAAGAATACACAGGATTTCCTTTAAAACAATGCAGCCAGCAGAGAGTCAACAGAAAATGATCATTCTTTATACTTCAAAGGAAAACCAGTTTTAACCAAATGAAGGATGTAGCTGTGTTTGGTTTTGTAACACCCCTTTCTGTTTCTACTATTTAATCTATAAAAAGATGTGTCTTAATACAATAAAGCAGAGAATCTCTTGGTAAAACATCCCATGTTGTTTTCTGCAGTGATTTTCTCTGTACCAACCACACATAATATGGCACCCACAGTATATCTAAGAGCACAAACATGTCGTTTTCACCTTTTTCGGACCTCGAGAAGACTTCTATTCAGGGATAAACAGATTTTAAGGAGCTCCAGCAGAGCAAGAAGCTTTTTTCTTACACCTATGTCACCTGTTTCTCTTTGGAATGATCCTCCCCATGTCATGATGAGTTGAAATATTATAATTGTGTAGTCATAAAAACAAACGCTCACCTCCTCTTCAACGGAGAAACCAGGTTCACCAGCATAGAAACATACGGAGCTCTAGACATGCCGGCAGTCCATCCGCGTCATCTGTAAGCCTGATGCCTGCTGTTTTTAAAGAATAAGGTATTTTCACACGTTAGAGCCAACACTTTGAAATATAAGCTGATGTCAAAGAACTATGAAATAGATATACTGTGTGATTTTCTATGTTGTCTGTGAAATTATGTTGTGACTGTTTATGTAAGTGCTGATATGTGGTTTTCTATGTTTTCTGGGAACTGATATCCTGACTGACTAAGTGATAAAAAACAAAAAAGTGTGATTGTTTTTACAGAAAATACGTAATTATCTTGTAGCCCCCAGTTCGTAACCTGTAGTGTCCTGACTGCGAATAGAAAAGAAAAAGAATTGAAAATTACATGGAAGCTTAAATGTGAAACTGCACTGGTAATTGTATTCGGACTGTTGTTTTGTACATTCTTTGTGTGTTTAATGGTAAAAGTGGTGCCAGACCAGAGAAAGGGATACCTGACTGCTCATTTCCTGTAGGAAATACCAGGATTCTGTGTAGAGTTCCAGACCTACACAGTCTGCCAGTGGTATAAAGTGTGGCAACATTTCTTAGATTATGGTGGGTCAAACAGACCGTTGAGAAAGACATTATATTTCCAAAAGGACAGATCTGTGCTGTGAGTTGCAAGAGAAGATCTCTTGCAGGCTTTCCCAATTATGACCGGTCAGACAGGGTAGTTGTGCAAAACGCATCTGTGATATAGGGCGAACTGAAAATCATTACCCATCTTGGCATGCCAGTCTACCACCGTTCCTGTTCCAGGGAAAGCTGGGTGGCCAGACAGCTGTAACTGCTATTCCCAGCTTCCACAGAAATCACCTACATTTCTTATTCCCCCTCCATTGTCTTGGAAGTGTTAATGTCCCCAGGCTGGAGTAGCAAGTGTCCTTCTCATACAGACAAGGGGGCAGTGATGAGAATGTGCTAATTTGTATATGGCCCTGGCTTTCTTTTGTAGCAAGAGACATGAGGCAGACAAATTGGCACCAGAGATAGCTCATAGAGAAAATCCATAATGGGGATTATGGATCACCAAAAGGTCCCAGCGCAACAGCGATTATATTTTCATAACCGGGAGGGCGCTGCAGACCTAACGCATCCACTTCCGTCATTATGCGACCCTCGGAACCCACCGAATGACCTATATGCATACTAGTTGATCAGCTCTACATCGTGTTTGGTACCCACAGATAACTGGGGTTATGATATGCAGCATGGAAGCCATAATTTTCCCATGGGAGCACCTCCTGGGGAAATATGGCTGAAAAATTAAATTGGGTTTCCATCTAAGTTGGCTATGCATACATTTAACTCCCCCCTCATTGATGTCGAAAGGAGGCCAGAGGTGTAGTTCGAGGAGACCTTAAAGCAGTGTGTGTGTGTGTGTGTGTGTGTGTGGGGGGGTTCCCTCTGTACTTTGCTAGACCTTAGAGATTTGCTTTGGCGAAGGGATGCCCGTTATTCCCGTGACTCCGCACTACCAGAACTTGGACCGATCTCCAGTCTGGTATCTTTCTGGTATTTTATCCCTGTTTATTTTTAGTACTGTTTGTGTGTGTATGTCTGTATACACTTATACTCCCATGTAACATTATATATATATATATATATATATATATATGCACTGCTAGACTTTTGCAATTTATTAGCTGAGCCTTGTCCATTTTAAAATGATCTATACTCCAAAGTGATTGTGGTGGCAATTCAATCTGGTGTCCAGCTCACCTGAAAATCAGCTGGTGGTGGCAGCGTGTGAGCGAGCAGCATTGTGGAGTGCTGCAGTGCGTTAGACCAGATCAGCAGGTGATTTGTGCTTTCGGTCTGCATGTGGCAGGAAACCTGGTGACAAATTCACCTGTAGTCTGGCGATTTTACACTCGTAATCCCCGCTAGAGCAATCAGACTCTGTCATGACGAATTGGACGCAATGGTTAGAGCAATCTCTCTCTCCCCTTTCTATACGTGACAAATTGGTGGCAGCAGTGGGATATTTAAAATGTCTTTACCAGAGTTAAGCGATTAACTCTGGTATGAAGGGAGTTAGTGGACTCTTTGCAAAACTTTTACAAGGTTTTCACTCAGTGCTAATATATAATTTTTTTTTTAGGGGGGGGGGGGGGAGTACCTGATCCTATGCAGTAAATGTCCTGTTGGGGTCCTTTATGTTAGAAAAACAGGACAAAAACTGAAAGCGAGAAAAATTGAACACATGAAAATCACCATATTATAAGGCAATTTCAAATTTGGGAGCAAGTTCATAACAACTTTTGACACTTTCAACAGAAGCCAAAAAGCTGAATAAATAAATTGTCATCCTGTCTCCACTGCCTCGTGGCGTTGATGTATTGCAGGACTGCTCTCCTAACGTCCAAGCAACTGAATTCCCTTTCTTGGCTATTTTTAGGTTTGCCAAAAAATGAGGGAATAATTGTGTCCTGAGCCCTATGGAAAGGTGACACTACCGTGGGCATGAAGGATGGGTCTAGTTTGAATATTATTTTAGTTCCTGTATCCCGGAAGAAGGGCCGGCATATAGATAATGCCTGTAGCTCACTAATCCGCCTGGCTGAGGTAATCACCACTAGGAAGATTGTTTTTAAAGTCAGGACTCTAATAGAGAAGGACTCTGTTGGCTCAAATGGTTCTAAAGACAGTGCCTTAAGGACCCAATTCAGGTTCCAATTTGGGACTAGACTTGTGATTTTTGGTTTTAGTCTGTCTGTTGCCTTAAAAATCTATCTATCCACCTCACCTCAAAGAGTCTGATGTCAAAGAAGGCACTAAGGGCCGATATCTGGACCCTCAGTGTATTCGGAGAAAGGCCTTTATCAAGGCCCTCCTGCAGGGACTCTAGAATTGCTGGGATGTCCGGTGAGGAGACCAAAAGTCCTTTACCCTGACTCCATGAGCGATATTTCTTCCATATCTTTAAATAAATTTTATTGATGATTACTTTCCTACTCGCTAGCAAGGTTTCTGCTACCTTCTCGGAAAAGCCTCTTCCTAGCAGCATGTATTTTTCACTATCCATGCTGTAAGTCGAAGCCCTGCTATGTCCGGATGTCTCAGAGGACCCTGTGTCAGAAGGTCCGGCTGAGCAGGAAGGAGGATTGGGTCTTGCAGGCTTAGGCTTTTGAAAAGCCCGAACCAATTCCTTCTTGGCCAGTATAGAGCTACCAGGATGAGAGCACACTTCTGGGAGTGGAATTTCTGGAGGACCCTGGGGATTAGTGAGATGGGGGGAATGCATAGGACAGCCCTTCGCCCCAGTCCTGGGCCAGAGCATCCACCGCTTCTGGGTGGTCCCCTGGTCTGAGAGAGAAAAACTTCTCCACCTTGTGGTTTCCCTTCGATGCAAAGATGTCTAACTGTAGTATTCCCGATTTGTTGGTTAGGAATTTGAAGGCTTCTTGGGAAAGAGAACACTCTCCCGGATCTATGCGGTTTTGGCTGAGATAGTCCGCTTTGTGATTTAGGGTGCCCTTCAAGTGGGTTGCTGATAATGAGAGCGCCCACTCCTCTGTCCAGTAGAAAATCTTTGGGAGAGGTCCTGCAAGGATGGGAATTTTGTTCTCCCTTGGTGTCTGTTGTGAGCGCCTGCCGTGATATTGTCCAAAAGGATTCTCAGATGTTGACTCGCAAAGAGTTCCCTAATTGACAAAGGGTTTCCCAGATCACTCGGAGCTCCTTGTAATTTGAGGACCAGTTTCTGAACTGTGGGGCCCAGGTTCCCTGAAGAAACGAGTCCCCCATATGGGCCCCACAACCGTGGGCACTTTCATCTGTTGTGATGCATATGTCTGTGTCCTGAATCCAATAGACTCCTCTTGATAGATTTGGGATTGCCAGCCACCAACGCAGGGATATCCTGACTGAATTTCCTATACACATCCTTCTTTTGAGTGAGGACTGTCTTTTGTCCCAGGCTTGCAGAGCTGCACACTGTAAGACCTTGGTGTGCGCTTGAGCCCACGCCACCCCTGGGATGCAGGAAGTCAATTTCTCTAGTAGTGACATGGCTCCCCTGATCGAGCATGTCTTGTTCTTCAGAAAAGCGCTGACCTGGTGCTGAACCCCCTGAATTTTTAAATTGGGGAGAAACAAGCACTGATTTCATAAGTCTAGCATGATGCCTAGAAACAGCTTCTTCTGGCTGGGAACTACGTCCGACTTTTCCCAGTTTATTATCCACCCTTAGTACTAGAGAAGGTGAATGGTCGTCACCAGGTGTTCTTTTAAGAGCTCCTTGGTTTCTGCTATGATTAGGATATCGTCCAAGTATGGCACTATTGGAACAGATTTCTGCCTGAGGTATGCTGCTAGTTCTGCAATGATTTTGGTGAAGATGCGTGGGGCCGAAGATATCCCGAAAGGGAGGCAGGAGAATTGAAAATGCCTTGTTCTTTCCCCCCATGCGGAGCGCGAACCTGAGAACCACATGAATCAGCACATGGAGGTACGCATCCCTTAAATCTATCGATGCCATAAAGTACCCCTGCTTTATCAGTTTTATCGCCGAGTTCACTGACTCCATCTTGAACCTTCTATATTTTATGTACGCGTTCAGCGGTTTTAGATTTATGATCATTCGGGATTTCCCACATGGTTTCTTTATTAGAAACAGTCTGGAATAATGACCTGTAATTCTTTCTATTTGAGAGACTAGGGCTATTGTGTTCAACTTCAGTAGGTCTTGAATCCCTTGCTGAAGGAGATGTAGTTGGTGGCCTGAGCCTCCTGTTGTTATAAATTTCTTCTGGGAGCAAGAAATGAATTCTACTAGGTACCCCTGGTGTAGAATTTGGGGAATCTAGGTGCTTTTGCAGAAAGAGGCCCATCTGTCTGCGAATGTCTTTAGTCTCGCCCTGACCGGGATGGCATCATGGTCTTGATTTGGGGAAATCCCCCTGGTGAGGGTTAAGGAGAAATCCCCTGCCTCTACCCCATTTGGAGTAGCTCCATCTGCCCATCTTGCCCTTGCCCTTGCAGGGCTCAGACTGTTGTGCGGGGGCCCGAAAAAAGGTCTTCCTCTTTTGCTGCCTTTCTTATGAAACTTTTTCCTATCCGCCGCCTTCTCAAGAATTTTGTCTAGGTCAGGAACAAATAAACATTTGCACGAGAAAGGGGAGTGAACATAATTTATCTTTGGAGGTTAAATCGCCTGACCAAGATTTTAGCCACAGCACCCGTCTAGTAGAGTTTGATAGTGCTGTGGTGTGAGCAGATAACTTAACCATTTCGGCTGATGCGTTGGCCAAGAAATTTATGGCCATTTTTAAGACCGGGAGGGAATCTAGAATTTGCTCTCTCGGGGTCTTATTAGATATGTGGATTTCTAACTGTTCCAACCACACGCGTAGGGTTCGGGCCACAGAGGTGGCTGCTACGCCAGGTTTGAGTAGACTGGCTGCTGCCTCTCAGGTTTTTCTCAATAGACCCTCTGCTTTTATATCAATGGGATCCCTCAGCTGTGCAGCATGTTTGAAAGGTAGAGTTGTTCGCTTGGCCACTTTAGCCACGGGGAAGTCCACCTTGGGTATCTCCTCCCAAGCCGTGCTTACCTCCTCTGATAATGGGTAACGCCTTTTAATTCTCTTACTTGTAAAGGATCCCGTATCGGGTTTACTCCATTCTTTTTTGATCATTTTCTGGATGTTCTTATGGATTGGAAAGGTGTGTCTACGCCTTTCTCCCAGGCCCCCCGAAGGCCTCATCCTGGATAGTGCAGAGTTGTCTGGGTTTTTCCATCTTGAGGGTAGCTCTGACTGCCTTAATAAGCTCCAAGAGATCTTCTTGATTGAACAGGAATTTTTTATAATCATCCTCGTCCAAGGATTCCTCTGGAGTTGGCTGCTCCTCCAGATCTGAGAACGTGGTACTCCTTTCAAAGTCCGAGTACTCAGCTGAGCTACAGGGCTTCCTTAAGCGCTTTGATATGGAAGGTGTAGCTGACTGTATGGATTAGTATACCAGGGCAGAGCGCACCTCTACCCTGATTAATTGCCTAATATCCTCCATAAATCAGCTTGACTCTTCTTTAATTACTTTGGCTATACAAAGTTTGTATAGTGGTTTGTTGTATGCGGAGGGCAATTTCTTTGCATACTCCGTGCACTTTTTGGTCTCGCTTTTAGTGGGTCTATTTTCTTGTCCCCTAACGAACAACATGAAAAATGCAAGCAATGTATAAATAATATGCTAGACATAACATACAATTTTTAAGTGCCTTTTCTACCCAACAGGCTACTTACGCCACCCATGGTAGTACCGGTTCGGGAATATCCAGTGCTGGAGTACACATTTTTCTGCAGTACTGCAGCCACCTATAGACGGAAAACCTGCTTGCAGGTCCCTAAGTATCCACTGTTTGTCTTCTCTCGGATTCCTTAAATCCTCTTTATTTAAAAATTTTTTTGCATCCTCTGCGCTTAGCGGCGCCCCCAGATACACCCCTGGTGCTGTGGCGTCATTGTGACGGTCATATGACACCGCAAGCATCACCCCCCTGCCGGCACCACTGCTTAAGGAAGTTCTAGAGCGCCACGCCTGCTGCTATGTAGGCCTGCGACATCCATGTGGACCAGCAGTATAGGGAGACTGAGAGGAGGACATGGGCCCCACGTAAAATCCCCAATGGATTGCAGTGGAAGGAATCTGGCCCGGGTTGACCACCCGATGCAGCATTCCAGGAGATGATCTTTGGGAAGGGAGGAGCAACTTCCTGACCTCTGATCCCAGTAAGTGTCCCGCTGTAAAAATCCCCAGCACCTCTCTGTGATCCTGCCTCCTGGCATGACAGGAAAACACTGAGGAATATGGGAGAGGGGGGGAGCCTTTAAACCCCTCTGTGTGTTCCAATCCTATCAGGAGGAGGCGATCTCAGCTGGTGCTGTCGTGGTGATGACTGGGAACATGAGTAAATTTTGATGTCAGAGACCTGCCCAGTCAACTTATTAGGGGCAGACATGCTTACAGCAATATAAGCAGCAGTTGAATATACCCCAAACAGTATTAATGTCCCTTAATGAACCAGCAGTTAACCACCATTTGTACAGTTCTTACAGTTGCAGATTGTAATGGTATTATTTTCCCCTCCTATTTGCAACACGTTTTTGCGCAGGTACCAGAGGTGTTGTGGGTCCCTTACTGTCATGCTCCCTCATGCAGTCATGAAAATCCTGCATAAAGCACAAACTAAACATTTTTCAGCTGCCAGACTCACTAAGGATGAGACTACCATGCTAGAATCCTCACGTATCACAATTGTTAGTGAAATGAATATGACTCAATTTTCCCTTCACTGTTTCATAATATGCTCCTTCCTCTTTTTCTATGATATAGTCTGTGTCAATGTTTTATACTTTAACAAGACTTGCTCAAATGTATTGAAGAATAAAAAGGGACCTCAATGATTAGAACATTCCAAGGCTCTAGATTGAATGTCTTGGGTCACCGAGCCCTGTTCGCCAATTACTCTCTAAACAGTTTATTGTTTATATTTGTATTATAAGAAGTTAATGGTGCTCAGCAAATGTCCAAGCTAGAGGCGGTACAACAGGGTACTAGAGCCTCCATGCATGCATGTATCACATCTTGTATCCAAGCTAGAGGTGGTCCAACAGGGTACTAGAACCTGCATGCTCACTGTATCACATCTTGTATCCAAGCTAGAGGCAGTACAACAGCATACCGTATATTCCGGTGTATAAGGCGACGGGGCGTATAAGACGACCCCCCAACTGTCACCTTATACGCCGGGAATACAGTGGAGCAAAAAAAAAAAATCATTATTCACCTCCCCCGGCGTTCTGCGGCGCTGCTGCAGGATGTTGCTCCCTCCTGGTCCCCGGCAGAGCATTGCTTTCTGGACGCAGGGCTTGAAATCCCCGCCTCCAGAAAGCTAATACTGTGATTAGCTAACACACGCTGTCAGCCAATCACAGCCATTCAATGACATCATTGAATGGCTGTGATTGGCTAAAACACACGTGCCTTCAGCCGATCACAGCCATTTAATGACATAATTGAATGGCTGTGATTGACTAACACACGTGCGCCTTCAGCCAATCACAGCCATTCAATGATTGGCTGACGGCGTGTGTTAGCCAATCACAGTATTAGCTTTCTGGAGGCGGGGATTTCAAGCCCCGCATTCAGAAAGCAATGCTCTGCCGGGGACCAGGAGGGAGCGACATCCTGCAGCAGCGCCGCAGAACGCCGGGGGAGGTGAGTAATGATTTTTTTTTTTGACACTTTCTTTTTTTGTATTACCGGCGTATAAGACGACCCCCGACTTCAGAGCAGATTTTTGGGGTTCAAAAGTCGTCTTATACGCCGGTATATACGGTACTAGAGTCTCCATGCCCACCTGTATCGCATCTTGTATCCAAGCTAGAGGCAGTACAACAGAGTACTAGAGCCACCATGGGTACTGGTGTATTATGTCGAAAGTAAGGGGTGGTGACATAATATAGCTGTCAAAAATATCTACTAACGCCCCCAGCTGC
Source organism: Eleutherodactylus coqui (assembly GCF_035609145.1). Taxonomy (NCBI): domain Eukaryota; kingdom Metazoa; phylum Chordata; class Amphibia; order Anura; family Eleutherodactylidae; genus Eleutherodactylus; species Eleutherodactylus coqui. Next base: position 19,652,204 of record NC_089849.1, on the reverse strand, counting down.
TGATTGGCTGGGGGCATGTTGAATCTCCCAGGAGCACAGTGCCGACGCTGGGAGCTAGAAGCTAGAGGTAGAGGCAGGAGCACAGCACCGACGGTGGGAGCAGAGGCGATAGCAGTAGCACAGTGCCGACGCTGGGACCAGAGGCAGAGGCGGCGGGCAACAGCGGGCATTGTCATTCTGAAACAGCAGAAGCACAGCGGGGAGGCTGCAAAAAGCAGCCCCGGCAGTGGCATGAGGAGAGGCTGTGGCGGCAGGAGCACTGGCAGCACCGGTGGCAGAATGAGAGAGACGCTGGCGGCTGGGGAAGAGCTGCTGGTTCGGCGGCAGGAGGAGACCCGACAACAGAGGCGGCAGGAGAGACACAGCTCGTAGCAGCAGCATCTGCATTGAATTTTGCATGCCCTGGAGGCTTAGGGTTAGGGTTTATTTTCCTGTTAGGCTTACATATAATGGCAAAAATCCATGCTGACGCTGCTGCTAGGAGCCTCGAGAAATCCGCCAATTGGGAGCTAGGAGCGTGACAGGGTCATTCCTTCTATCAAACCCCTAGCTTCCAGTGGTGTCAAGGTACACCAGTACCCCCACTATGCCTGCCTGTATGACATCTTGTATCCAAGTTAGAGGTGGCCCAACAGGGTACTAGAGCCTCCATGCACACCCGTATCATATCCTCCATCCAAGCTAGAGGCGGTACAACAGGGTGCTTGAGCCTCCCTTCAAGAGGTCAGTTTTCCACAATAAATTCTACTTTTGCAGTGAGCTAGACCGAGCGCAGACCAGCGTGAAGGAAAAGCAGCGGGGAAGAAGATGGTTATCAACGCTGACTCTGCCTCTCCCCTAAAACATGGAAAGTCATGGTCTAAGCTGCTAAGCCACATGCACAGTGGTAAAAACAAATAAAATAAAATAAACAGGCAGCTGTTATGGTCTGATACCCGCTGAGTCGGGTAGGGTGAGATGGTAGTTTGTTGTGACACCACTCTGCATATGGGAAGGGACCCATTCTGGACAAAAATAATAATATATAAAAAATGGGATAACTAAACAAAAATAGGGCTAGTAGCCCTTGTACCCGAAGTGTTGTGTGGTACCTTGGTGCAATCGTTGTAGGTGATCAGGAGCACTTCAGAAAGCAAACTTTAGATGAAATCAATTCTATCTTTATTTAGGAGAGTTCTTTGTCTCAACAGCAGTTACAATATTCTCCTTATGGTGATATTAGATGTAAATCACAGACTTCACATGCATCTTTCACTATTGATTCAGTTAGCTGACTCGAACGGTACAGGTTTAATTGGTGACTTGCTTCCTGACTTAAGACTACTTGTTTCTGTCTCTCTCCTACTGACACACCAGCATAAATTTGGTTTTGGTACTCACACTTAGCTGTTCTGACTTCCCACCACACTGTCTCTGGTAGATGTTCTCGTTGTAACTCCTCGGGCTCTATCTCAGGCTCCCCTAGGCTAGACTCTCTTTAGCAGACTTCATAAGGATGTTCACCATGTTCCTCCCCGTGATCATTAAGCCTCTTCTGAGCTGGCTAGACTAGCTAACCCCACCAAATAAATATACACATATTCCTATATACACTCAACATGCTGTGGGACCCTAACTCTGAGGTACCACACTTATCTCTGATATTATAATCACTTACTTAAATCAACATTACAATCACACGTATAAAAGTTAATTCGACTCCAACAGCTCCTTCTAGGTGATGGATTTTTTTACATGTGTCCTTTGCTAAAACAAATGGGTCTTGTTGTAGCTGTATATACCAATCTCCTGAGCTCCTCCTTCTCTATAACATGATGCCTGCAGTTTATAGAGCATGTTCAAGCTGACAGACTCCCTTTAAGGTTTCTGTCCAACTTCTGAGTGCTATACCTTCAGTTCTGTTTTCTATGTGGGAATTCATCAATTTAAATCAATCACTTTCCTTCTAATTAACTGTGTTGACATAAATATGCATTATTTCCGCTCTGCAGACCGTGTGGGTGGTAAGTGAGGAAAACATTAATGCAGCGCGTCGCTGTCAGAGAAGGTGATGTGACAGGTAGATAACACATGTTGCTGAAGTAATTATCCCATCACACGGAAAAGTGGCGCCTCTTATCAGTGACTTGTAAATAGAGACATCATGTTGTCAAAAGGGATCACCAAGTAACAGTGTATTCAACACAGCTCAGAACATAAGCCAAAAAATTGCTCCCTGTCATATAAGCAATATTGTGGCTGAGCCCCATCATCTACAAACTGCAGGCCTTCATGAGCCTAGGTGAGGTTTAGATCCATTATCTATTTACAGCTGGACCGATTAGGTCTTGTTGTGGCTGAGCTCTGTCATCTATCTATTCCTTGACCTAATGGGTCTTGTGGCTAAGTGCCAACTTCTATCTATTGCTGGACCTAACGGGTCTATTTGTGGCTAACCTCCTTCATCTATCTACCACTGGACCTATTAGGTTCTGCTGTGGCTGAGCTCCGTCATCTATTTAAAAAATCAAATCAAATCAAATCATGGTATTTGTATAGCGCCAACTTATTCCGCAGCGCTTTCAGGTAATTATTACTTATTACCCCCCACCAAGCTGGGTTCTCATTTTACCGACCTCGGAAGGATGGAAGGCTGAGTCAACCTTGAGCCGGCTACCTGATTCATGTGGGAATCGAACTTGCAACCTCCAGGTCGTAGGCGAGAGCTTACACTCTGCACCACACGAGGCTCATTTATTTCTTGACCTAATGCATCTAGTTGTGGCTGAGCACCATCATCTATCTACCCCTGAACTTAATGGGTCTTGGGGTTGAGCTCAATCTTCTAACTACTCCTGGACCTAATGGATCCAGTTGTGGCCAAGTACCATCATCTATCTACTGCTGGACATACTGGATTTTGTTGTGGCTTGGCTCCATCATCTATCTACTCCTTGACCTAATGGGTCTTATGGCTAAGTGGCATCATCTATCTACTGCTGGACTTAATGGGTCTTGATGTGGCTGAGTTCCATTATCTATCTTCTCCCGAGCTTAATGGGTCTTGTCCAGCATATATCTTTTCCTTGACCTAATGGGTCTTGTTCTAGCTGAGTGCTATCATTTATCTATTGCTGGACCTACTGGTTCTTGTTGTTACTGGATGTCATCACCTATATATTCCCTGATCTTATGGGTTTTGTGGCTGAGCGCTATAATCTATCTACTGCTGGGCCTAATGATGCCTTGGCTTACCTTTGTCATGTATTTACTGCTGGATCTAATGGGTCTTGATGTGGCTGCACTCCATCATCTATCTTCTGCAAGACCGAATTGGTCTTGTTGTGGCCAAGCTCCATCATATAAATACTGACGAACCTAATGGGTCTTCTTGTGGCTGAGCTCCATCAGATATCTACTCCTAGACTAAATGTTTTTTGTTCTGGTTAGATTCCATCATCTATCTATTCCTAGTGTGAGTGAGCACCATCACTTATCTACTGGTGGATCTTAATGGGTCTTGTTGCACTTCAGCTCCATTATCTATCTACTCCTGGGCCTAATGAGTCTTGTGATTGAGTTCCATTACCTATTCTATCTACTGATGGATCTCATAGCCCTGGTATCACGGTATCTATGAGGTGCACTAAGAAACAGAAGTCCTTTGTTGCTTCATGATGGTTTTAAATGAGTCTATGCAGGCAAAATCGCAATATCGCCATGAGAAAATGTAGTGATATCGCAACAGAACAGTGATGCAATATCGCTGCAATTTTCTTGCAGCGATATTGCTGTCACCCATGCGAAAGAGGCCTAAAGCCCCTATGGGCGGTCGTTAAGGAGTTAACTATGCACACAGTGTCAGAATGTGGTAACACAATTTCATTACTCAGCAATCTGACAATGGCTTGCATTCACGGTCTCTTTTTGGTCAACTTCTTCTCTCAGAGCTATACAGTAGGTCACAGCCGAAGTTCCATCAGCTCAATGGTATGGACACTCTTGTCTCTGACCTGGAGGCTCCAGGGCTTCTCTACAACTCAAACCTTCAGGCTGCACCCGACCTCTTCTCAGCAGACTCTTGGGCTTCTCTTACAGCCTATAACTCAGGCTGCACCCAAACTTGCATAGATGTCTCATACTTGCTTGCTCTCACCACCACTGAGGCAACTACCATTCATCTAAAAGATGCATGTGCCCCACCCGGCACAGTGATCGGTTATGTAAACCATCAAAATGGTCACCGTAACTGGTATTGAGACGACGCACATATTGTCTATGGGGGCCACAACAGAGACTGTTACATAAGAGACCACACACACGCACAGCACACCTTAGTAGTTTTGCTATAAACGTCAGCAATTATAGCATTTACCCGACTACATAAAGTTAACATTTTTCATCTCACTCACCAATAGTTGTTTTCCACTTTAGGCAATAGTTTAGAATCCTGAATAGAGCACCCTTAGCTCAGGACCCCCTACTATGGTGCATGAAAGTAAGTTTTCTAAAGCAATCAATCTGTAGCAGCAGATTTGATAAAATGTAAAGTCTTACCGGCACTGGATTGGAACCCAGGTGTAGTAGCCAAGCAAGACTGGAGAGTAGTCAAGTGGAAGCCAGGTCTTTAGCAGGTGGTCTCAGCTGCAGTACAGAGGATGAGGCAGGAATCATAGTCAAGTGGAAGCCACGCCGTTAGCAGGTGGTCTCAGTCGCAGTACAGAGGATGATGCAGGAATTGTAGTCAAGTGGAAGCCGGGTTGTTAGCAGGTGGTCTCAGTCACAGTACAGAGGATGAGGCAGGAATCGTAGTCAATTGGAAGCCAGGTCGTTAGCAGGTGGTCTCCTCAGTCGCAGTACAGAGGATGATGCAGGAATTGTAGTCAAGTGGAAGCCGGGTTGTTAGCAGGTGGTCTCAGTTGCAATACAGAGGATGAGGTAGCAGTGGAGCTTGATTACAGGCTGGGAGCTCAAAAATCACTCAATGAAGGAGTGGCGGTGGTAGTCTTATATTGGAAGTGCAATCAGGAACAAAGGCAGGGTGAAGATCAGGAAGCAGGAACTAGGTAACTTGGGAAATACAGAACAAGGTTAGGCTTCAGCAATGGAACTGTCCAAGTCCTGATAGCCTAGCAGAGAGGGTTCCTGACTAGCATGCAAGAGGTCGTGGGTTTGAGCCCTGACAGTAGCCCCTCTTTTTGAGGATAGTCTCCGGACATTCCAGGTGCCGGCTTCCCTGGGTATCTCCTGTGAAACTCCTTTGTGAGCTTCGGAGCATGCACATTCTTTTCTGGTTCCCAGGAGTTCTCCTTTGGCCTATACCCTTGCCACTTCACAAGGTACTGTATTTTACCTCTCTGAAGTCTGGAGTCTAGAATCTTCTCTACCGCAAACTCATCATGGCCCTGAACTTTCACAGGAGGGGGAGGCAGTTGATGTCTTCCCACAAAAGTATTCTTATGAAAAGGTTTTAGTAAGGAAACATGAAAGACAGGGTGAACCCTCAGATTGCCTGGGAGCCTCAGCTGGAATGCCACCTGGCTAACCCTTGCTGCAATTGGGAAAGATCTCAAGAATCTTTGCCCAAGTTTGAGAGAGGGTACGTTCACGTTCTTGGAGGCTAACCACACCTTTTATCCAACCTGGAAGATAGGAGCTGCTTAGTGATGATGGTCGGACGCCTTCTTGTGGGTACTTTGGGCTTCCTGTAAGGCTTCTTTTAATTGCTTCTGCGTTTCTGCTAACACCGTCAGTCTATGGTTAACTGTTTGCACCGGAGTGTTGATGGGTAGGTTAGGAATAAAGACGGGATTTGTACAGTAGTTAGGAATAGAACGGGCTCTGGGTGGTAGAACTGTGTTGAGTATTGTTATAGGTGAACTCTGCTGTTGAAAAATAATCCACCTAGTCATCCTGTAGATGGGAGAAAAATCAGAGGAGATATTGTTCTCCTGCGGATGAAAGGCAGAGGAGAAATTTACAGTAACACCCAGAGCCGTGCAGAAATGTCTCCAGAACCTCGAGGTAAACTACACCCCTCTGTCAGAGACCACATCATCCGAAATTCCGTGTAATCAGAAAACTTCCTGGATCATTAACTCTGTGGTGTGCTCGGTGGTGGGAATCTTTTCTATGGGGATGAAGTGGGCCATCTTCGTAAGTCGATCCATGACCACAAGGACAGCAGTCATCCCTTTTAAGGGGGGGAGGACCACTATAAAGTCCATGGATATAAATCTCCAGGATCTGGATGGGACTGAAAGGGGCTGCAGCAACCCTAGAGGGTGAGCTTGTGGCATCTTGTTCCGAGCATATACCTCGCAAGAAATGACATACTTTTTCACATCCCTTCCTGCAGTCAGACCACCAGAAGGAACAAAGTAGAAGCTCTGAAGTCTTTGCAGGCCCCAGGTGACCAGCCAGCTTGGAATTGTGGACTAGTTGAAGGACTTCGAGTCAAGAAGCTTTGGGAACATACAGTTGATGTTCTCGCCTCCAAAGCCCTTCTGTAAAGGAAAGCTTCACATCCTTAGAAGGATGACTCAAGAACAGGTCCTTTTTGTATCCTCCCTTAAGCTTTGTTAGGAGGTCTTAAGAGTGTAAGATGCCCAAAAAAATTTTTAGGGGACAGGATTGTGTCATTTGTATTTGCCCTCTTTTCAAACTCTGTGCCATTTCGGGCACCGGGGCGGTAGGACACAAAGAAATTAAACCTGGAGATGAACAAGGCCCATTGTGCTTGTCTCGCAGATAACCTCTTGGCAGTGTGGAGGAAATCTAAATTTTTATGGTCAGTAAGAACTGTTGCTGGATGATGGGCTTCTTCCAAGAGGTGTCTCCACTCGGTGAAAGACACTTTAATGGCCAGAAGCTCCTTGTTCCCCGCATCATAGTTTTTCTCAGTTGTGATAACGTGTAGGATAGAAATGGGCAAGTGTGTAGCTGCATCTTATCTCCCATTTTCTGTGACAAAATGGCTCCCACCACGGAGTCGGAAACGTCCACCTCCATGACAAAAGGCAACTCTGGGTTTGGTTGGATCAGTGTTGTTGCTGAGTCTTTAGTTTCTCAAAAGCAGTTTGTGCCTCTGGGAACCAGAAAAACGTGCGCGCTTTCTTTGTGAGGGAGCTGATGGGAGAGATGATTTTTGAGAAGTCCTTGATAAACTTTCTGTAGAAATTCGCGAAACCAAATAGATGCTGTACTTCCTTCAGATTTGTAGGAATGGGCCAATCCAGGAACGCTTCAATTTTGCTGGGATCCACACTTAAGCCCTCTGGGGAGATAATGTATCCCAAGAATTGTATTTGGGTCTGTTTGAACTCACATTTCTCTAACTTGATGTAGAGGTTATTATTCTGAAGTCGTTCCAAGACCACCCGAACTTGGATGTTACTCCAAACTGTCAGAGAATATGAGAATGTCGTTGAGATATGCCACCATGAATTGATCCAACAGGTCTCAAAAACAATAATCAGGGAGAGCGCCTGACGTAAAACAAAAAGTGTAATCAGGAAATACGAGTTGACTCACCTGATGCAAAGCGTGCTACCTAAGCAACACGCCTGCACCCAAACATCCCAGTTTGCTTATAATGGGTCTTTTAAAGATACTTCCGGGATCCAATACTTTGGAGAGCAGCAGCATAGGATAACCCGATATCCCTCAGAGCATAGGTAAATAGCAACCAGGTAAAGAAAAAAATCCCTTCACTGCGCTTCAAATGGAAGTACCTTGAATGAAGTTCCAACAATGGCTGTGTTCCATACAGGATCAATTTTATTGGCTAAAACCAATATAATAAAACAGACCCTAAATATGGTCCGACTAACAAAAAAACATAAAATCGATACAAGTATATGCAACGCGTTTCGGCGGAAAAGACCGCCTTTCTCAAGCATCGAGAAAGTCGGTCTTTTCCACCGAAACGCGTTGCATATACTTGTATTGATTTTATGTTTTTTTGTTAGTACACCATTCCCTTCCCATCAGAAACGCTTTCATGCCGTATCTTAAATTTTGGATTCAATATACTACTAATACCTTTACTATAATCATTTATGTATCATCCACAAAAAATTGTTATCAATTAATGATATTAAACTTAATTTTCATGCAATAGTTCATTTTTTCTAACTACTTTAAATTTCACAATACTGTTCTCTACTATATCTAAAATATACTATTTGACAATGTATTCATATAAATAATTCCATCCCTAAAACATTTCTCATTCAATATTACTGTCTTCCCTTCATTTTTTAAAAATGTGCCATAAATATTAAATAATCAAAAAGTTATCTATTTAATACACCAATATATAGACGATCGGTTTTAATATCCATGCCTTCTGGAAATCTAGTTTCTAATGTCACAATCCAGTGACCTTCTCTCTTCAAAACTACCAAACGATCTACATTTTGTTTTCTTCTGTTTTATTCTTAATCTTCTCTATGCCAAAAAAACACAAAACTATCAATTTTTCCTGCATGCTGTTCCAAAAAATGTTCGACCACTCCTGAATGATTGGTATTGCGATTATTAATGTGTCGGATGTGTTCTCCTATCCTAGTTCTCAGTTTTCTGACTGTACAGCCGACATAGTGTAAATTATACTTCGTGCATGATATTACATATATAACATTCATCGAATCAGAATTGATGTAATCTGTTATATTAAACTCTTTAGTTCCTGCACTATTAGGCCTCATGTCCACAGGCAAATTAAGAATTAGAATCTGAAGCGTTTTTCCCACACGCGGATCCGCGCCCCATAGGGATGCACTAGATACCGGCGGGTAGTTAAATACTTGCGGATGTCATTTTTCCCTGCAGGCGCGGGTCCCGTGTGCAGGAAAAAATCCGGACATGCTCCATTTTCGTGCGGGTCTCTCACGGAGACGGCTCCTGCAGGCTTCTATTGAAGCCTATGGAAGCCGTCCGGATCCGTAGGAGACCCGCGCCTGAATTAAACTCACCTGCTCCGGACGGTATGGGTCTTCCCATCTTCACGGTTTGATCTTCCTTCTTCGCGGTCGGATCTTCTTTCTTCGGCCCGGCGGATGTGCCCAGCGCATGCACGTGGCACGCAGCCGACGTACCGAGCACATCCGCTGGGCTGAAGAAAAAAGATCTGCCCGCGATGGAGAGAAGATCAGGCTGCGAAGAAGGGAAGATCCGGAGCGTCCGGAGAAGTGAGTAATTCTTATTTGCAGCCCTCATGTCCCTGAGTGCTCTCGGACGAGAAGGCAGTTACTCGAGAAGAGCCATGCTCGCTCGATTAACTGAGCTTACTGAGCATGCTCGCTCATCTTTAGTTATAATGTGTTAATCAAGTGCTACAGCAAAAGTTGTCCACAACAATACTGCAAGTTCATGACTAGGAGATTATTCATGATCATTGACAGTCTTTGATCCAATTAAACATTTAGCAGTGTCCTTAAAGTGCCAACTGTGAGTGCAGATCAGGCGTAAAATGTCTTTATTATGTTGTGGCCTTGGCCAAATTGAAAAAAGAAAATTCAGGTTCCCCATCATTCTGCACTCAATACCCCATAATAACAAAGTGATCGCAGAATGTTAAAAATCTTTGTACATTTTTAAAAAATTAAAAACTAATATTTTGCACTCACATAAGTATTCCCACCCTTTAGTATGACACTTGACATGTAGCTCTTAGGGCTCCTGTTTCTCTTGACCAACATTGAGATGATTCTACACCTTGATTGGAGTCACCCGTGGGAAATTCAATTGTCTATATAAGTTCTCAGAGCTCACAATGCATATCAGAGCTAAAACCAAGCCATAAGGAGGAAAGAACTGCCTGTAGAGCTCAAAGACAGGATTGTGTGGAGGCACAGATCTGGAGAAGGCCACAAAAACATTTCTGCTGCACTGAAAGTTCCCAAGAGACAGCGGCCCCCATAATTCGTACATGGAAGATGTGTTGCGTCCACCGGACATGCAACCTCAAAAACACAAACAAAAGGCAGAACTGTGCAAAAGGAAACAAAAGCTAAGGGGAATTCTCTCCCTATCGTCCCCTAACCCGGGAGGGGACCCTGCCTACTCGGCGGACCGACCGCGCTGACAAGTGCGAGCCCGCACGCATGCCTGGGCCACTGACCAGTCCCTGTCAGGGAGCCCTAGCACAACAGAAAGGAGCAAACAGAAAACCAAACAAAGCATAAAAGAACTTAGCTAGGAGCTTCAGCCAAGGTGTGTTCCTCCGTTGCTGTCCAAAGGAAACTGAAGGATTGACCAGCACAGGAGATCATGCTGGCACTGTTTAAGTAGGAGCCAAGCTACTTAGCACCAGGTGCTGACTGACGTTACTCCTGCAACTACCACACCCCTCAGCTCCAGGAGAAGCAAGGGCATACCCAAAACCTGGTCTGGCCTGCAAGCAAAGTGCAGGCCTCAGAACGGCTGTAACAAGATGTTTGGTACAACCCGGACTCTTCCTAAAGCTGCCAACCCACCAAACTAAGTAATTAGGGCAGATGTGCCTTGATAAGAGAGGATGTGGACGAGGAGGAAAGAGAGGGGTGAAGCAAAACCCGTACGGTTATGTTTGTTGTGAACAATGATACTACATACGGGGTGAAGATAGTAGAGTGGTATCTTCAATAGTGGAGGTGCTGCCTGACCAGATGACGCACCAACTGGGTGGGCGTGACAGAGCAAGAGAATAGGATTAAAAACTGGTAGTGGAAAAGGCGCAACACTCCAGATTATAGCAAGTAGGAAGTGACCAAAAGTGTGGAAAACTTCTCCTTTTATTTAATAAAGTACGTGATCAGCTTACGAAAACGCATCTCGGGGATAACACCTTCATCAGTTTGGCTAGTGTTTAAAATATACAAGCATTTTGTGGGTCCCAAAAAGGGTTAATAATGAGATCCTGTTTGCCTGTATAGTGAGGCTCAGCCAGGGCAGGAGCAGGAGAGGTGAACTTTATTAAATATAAGGAGAAGTTTTCCACACCTTTGGCCACTTCCTACCTGCTTTAACCTGGAGTGTTGCGCCTTCTCCACTGCCAGTTTTTAGTTCTATTCTCTTGATAAGAGAGGTGACTAAGAACCCAAAGGCCACTCTGGCTAAGCTCCAAAGATCCTGTGTGCAGATGGGAGAAACTTCCAGAAGGTCAACCATCACTGTAGCCCTCTACCAATCTGGGCTTTATAGCAGACGGGCCAGAAAGAAGCATGAAAGCCACCAGGAGTTTGCCAAAAGACCCTAAAAGACCCTCAGACCGTGAGAAACAAGATTCTCTGGTCTGATGGTACCAGGATGGATTTTTTTGGACTCAATTGCTGAGGAAACCAGGCGCCGCTCATCACCTGCCCAATACTATCCCTACAGTCAAGTCTGGTGGTGGAGCATCATGCTGGGGGCAGGGAGACTGGTCAGGGTTGATGAAAAGCTGAATGAATCAAAGTAGAGAGATTATAAAAACCTGATCCAGAGCACAATGGACCTCAGACCGGGCAGAAGGGTCACCTTCCAACAAGACAATGACCTTAAGCAGACAGCCAAGACAACAGTGGAGCGGCTTAGGGACAACTCTGTGAATGTCCTTGAGTGGCCAGATTCCTGACTTTAACTCAATCGAACATCTCTGGAGAGACCTGAAAATGACTGTCCACAGACGGCCCCCATCCAACCTGACAGAGGGCAGAAAATCCCCAAATTCAGGAGTGCATACCTTGTGGCATCGTGACCCAGAAGACTGGAGGCTGAAATCGCTGCCAAGGGTGCTTCACCTAATTACCGAGTACGGGGTGCGAATACTTATGGCACTGCAATGTTAGTGTTTCATTTTTCAAAAATGAACAAAGATTTCTAACCTTCTGTCGTCGCTTTGTCATTATGGGGTGTTGAGTGTAGAATGATGGGGACAAACTTGATTTTTTTGGTTAATTTGCATAGGGCCACAACCGAACAAATGTAAAAAAGGGTTTCCGAATGCAGAGTAGCTATGAGGGGCGCGTCAGTCCCAGCCTTCCTTGGTGTCGGAGGAGCCCCCTGTGTCACATAGGCACACATAACTTCCTACACCTATAGATGTGTGTGCTTGTCTACAACCCTTTGAAGTAGATGATGTATAGCAGCGGTGCACAGTTTGCCGCCCTTCATCTGTTGAGACACCCCGCACAGGTCCTGACAGGCTGATGCTGGGAGATGTAGTTTGCCAGTAATTGGAGGCTGCGGGCGAGTCACCACTGTTTATAGAACAGGAACCGCAGACGTCATCCGCTACTTTATTAATGTCAGGGGAAATTGATGAGTGACTTTGATTAAGTCTGCAGCTTGCAGCACACGAACCTCTGAGCGACGCGCCTCTTGTCTGATCACGAAGGGGCACAATGGGTTGTTGGAAATGTGTTCGTTGTATAATGGGCAAAAACTAGTGTAAGGCCTCATGCACACGGACGGATTTGAATAGCAGAATTTGCAGTGGGTGACCGCCTCCGGATTCTGCAGCAAATCCCACCCATAGCATGCTATTGAAAAGCAATTCTTCATGCACACAAATGGAAATCAATCGCAGCATGTTCCATTGTTGTGTGGATTCCGCGCCGACGGCTTCCATTGAAGCTGAAAAAATGGAGGTATGTCTTATCTTTGGGCGTTCTCTCGGAACGACTTGCGTATTGTTTTCAATGGGGCTGGAAAACACATTGCATGGCGTGTGAGTGCTTGCGAGTGCGATGCGAGGTTTGTCATTGAAAACAATGTGAAACCCTTGGCCATCCTCTGGGGTGGCTGAAAGCCACGCCGGAGGATTGCAACTGTACAGAAGAGACGGGAGGCGTTTTGACACAAGAACACCTCACACCTGCTGGTACCTCGCACATTGGTGAGCGCGAAAGCGGGCCAAGCTTCACAACCTGATATCGTGCTCAACCGTGTGAAATTAGTCTCAGGTGCAGATCTGGTCAATGTAGTACTCCTGCATATTTACTGCAGAATGTCCACTGCTGAGAGCCTGCAGCAGATACACAGCGTGTGAAGCTGCCGTAAGGGTGTGTTCAGACGATGCAATTGTGTTGCACATAGAGTGGCAAAAAAACACTTAAAGGGGTTGTCCCGCGCCTAAAGAGAAAATTTTTCCCCCCCAGTCCCCCTATACCTGTAAAGGAATACTGCTGCCAGGTGTTATTAAAAAAAAAATTCCCTTACCTGAATCCCCGTTCAGCAACTTTAAAAAATCTTCTGTCCAAGATGGCTGCCGCTGGTCTTCTCCCACGGTGCACCGCGGGTCTTCTCCCATGGTGCACCATGGATGTTCTTCTGTAGTCTGCGCTCCACTGCCGATTCCAGCCACCCCATTGGCTGATCGGCACCACGTGACAGAGGCGGAGCTACGTGATGACGCGGAGAAGAGGGAGGAGCCAGGACGCAGCTCGTGAGCCCGGACCATCCAGAAGAGGAATCTGCTCTGCGCAAGCGCGACTGTTCCGGCGACCAGAGGAGAATATGGCCATACAGAACAGCATAACTGCACTTGCTTCTGCGGGACAACCCCTTTAACTGTGAATTACAGGTTGCACATGGAGGAATCATTAAAACTATGGTACAGCATCAGCAGAATAGTGAGTGCAGCTCTGGAGTAAAATGCAGGATGTAACTCAGGATCAGTACAGGATAAGTAATGTATGTACACAGTGACTCCACCAGCAGAATAGTGAGTGCAGCTCTGGAGGATAATACAGGATGTAGCTCAGGAGCAGTACAGGATAAGTAATGTATGTACACAGTGACTCCACCAGCAGAATAGTGAGTGCAGCTCTGGAGTATAATACAGGTTGTAACTCAGGATCAGTACAGGATAAGTAATGTATGTACACAGTGACTACACCAGCAGAATAGTGAGTGCAGCTCTGCAGTATAATACAGGATATAACTCAGGAGCAGTACAGGATAAGTAATGTATGTATACAGTGACTCCACCAGCAGAATAGTGAGTGCAGCTCAGGAGTATAATACTGGATGTAGCTCAGGAGCAGTACAGGATAAGTAGTGCATGTACACAGTGACTCCACCCGCAGAATAGTGAGTGCAGCTCTGGAGGATAATACAGGATGTAGCTCAGGAGCAGTACAGGATAAGTAATGTATGTACACAGTGACTCCACCAGCAGAATAGTGAGTGCAGCTCTGGAGGATAGTACAGGATGTAGCTCAGGATCAGTACAGGATAAGTAATGTATGTACACAGTGACTCCACCAGCAGAATAGTGAGTGCAGCTCTAAAGCATGATACAGGATGTAACTAAGGATCAGTACAGGATAAGTAATGTGTGTACATAGTGACTCCACTAGCAGAATAGTGAGTGCAGCTCTGGAGGATAATACAGGAGGTAACTCAGGATCAGTACAGGATAAGTAATGTATGTACACAGTGACTCCACCAGCAGAACAGTGAGTGCAGTTCTGGAGTATAATACTGGATGTAACTCAGGATCAATACAGGATAAGTACTGTATATACACAGTGACTCCACCAGCAGAACAGTGAGTGCAGCTCTGGAGCATAGTACAGGATGTAACTCAGGATCAATACAGGATAAGTAATGTATGTACACAGTGACTCCACCAGCAGAATAGTGAGTGCAGCTCTAAAGCATGATACAGGATGTAACTCAGGATCAGTACAGGATAAGTAATGTATGTACACAGTGACTCCACCAGCAGAATAGTGAGCGCAGCTCTGCAGTATAATACAGGATGTAACTCAGGATCAGTACAGGATAAGTAATGTATGTACATAGTGACTCTACCAGCAGAATAGTGAGTGCAGCTCTGGACTATAATACGGGATGTAACTCAGGATCAATACAGGATAAGTACTGTATATATACAGTGACTCCACCAGCAGAACAGTGAGTGCAGCTCTGGAGCATAATACTGGATGTAACTAAGGATCAATACAGGATAAGTACTGTATATACACAGTGACTCCACCAGCAGAATAGTGAGTGCAGCTCTGGAGTATAATACTGGATGTAACTCAGGATCAATACAGGATAAGTACTGTATATACACAGTGACTCCACTAGCAGAATAGTGAGTGCAGCTCTGGAGGATAATACTGGATGTAACTCAGGATCAATACAGGATAAGTACTGTATATACACAGTGACTCCACCAGCAGAATAGTAAGTGCAGCTCTGGAGTATAATACTGGATGTAACTCAGGATCAATACAGGATAAGTACTGTATATACACAGTGACTCCACCAGCAGAATAGTGAGTGCAGCTTTGGAGTATAATACAGGATGTAACTGAGGATCAGTACAGGATAAGTAATGTATGTACACAGTGACTCCACCAGCAGAATAGTGAGTGCAGCTCTGGGGTATATATAATACAGGATGTAACTCGGGATCAGTACAAGATAAGTAATGTATGTACACAGTGACTCCACTAGCAGAATAGTGAGTGCAGCTCTGAAGTATAATACAAGATGTAACTCAGGATCAGTACAGGATAAGTAATGTATGTACACAGTGACTCCACCAGCAGAATAGTGAGTGCAGCTCTGGAGTATAATACAGAATGTAACTCAGGATCAGTACAGGATAAGTAATGTATGTACACAGTGACTCCACCAGCAGAATAGTGAGTGCAGCTAGGGAGTATAATACATGATGTAACTCAGGATCAGTACAGGATAAGTAATGTATGTACACCGGGACTCCACCAGCAGAATAGTGAGTGCAGCTAGGGAGTATAATACAGGATGTAACTCAGGATCAGTACAGGATAAGTAATGTTTGTACACAGTGACTCCACCAGCAGAATAGTGAGTGCAGCTCTGAAGTATAATACAGGATGTAACTCAGGGTCAGTACAGGATAAGTAATAAATGCACACAGTGACTTAAATTTTGGGCATATTATATCTCTAATTAAATTGTGTAATGTTGTCCAGAGGTCGGCATGCCCTTCTACACAATCTTTTGCCTAAGGGATGACTTTCTTGGGACGACTGTTGGACACATAACCCTTTAATGTTGGAGTCATCAACAGATTACCACAACCAGTAAGCTGCAACTGATTCAAGGAAAATGTGGTATTACATGGTTGCCATTCAGATTAAACATATAGTACATATATACATTGATGAGTTGGGTCTAACTTGCAAAGGGGTGTCCAGAATGGAGGGCCTCCATTGAATCCTGCACTGATCATGAGGTTGGACCAGATGACCCTGGAGGTCCCTTCCAACTCTACCATTCTAGGATTCTATGATGCGTTAATAGTGCAGGGTTGTTGTGATAGAGATGAACTCTATTGATGGAGAGGAACGACTACAGTTAATGTTGTTACTTATCCATAATTCCAGATATTACCGCTTCCATATATTACATAAACTCGTCCTTCAGAGTCTCATCTGACCCTTGAAGCCATCCCTCAGGTCATAAGAAAACAATTGAGGAAGTTGACACAGCCTGGTGCCAATGTCTCTCCATCAATTCCGAAAGCAGAGTTCTTGCATATGATGCCCCCGGCCCAGATACGGTGATTAGCACATGGCTGTTAATGTAATCTCTCCAATGGGATCCTTTTAATGGGACTTCAGACTCCAAACAAAAGCTGCTTCAAGCAAAAATCCTTCTATTATTTCCTCAGACAAATGACTTCACCTTTCATGACATAGAACAATGTATTCAATGGGAATTGAGGGAACTTTGAGTTGGGCGCAGGCCTATAATTTCCTCTCTACATGCATTCATATCTCACAATGGAGCCGCTAATAGTACTGATACCGAGGAGGTTTGGGGTGGCAGGCAACTCCCAAACCTCCGGTGCCCACAGACATCATTAAAAGTTTACTTTGCTGCTCCAGGAAACATTTGATAGAAGTGATTGCTGCTAAATAGGGATGTAGAAGTTATTAAATTCATGAGTTCACTTACTTACTCAGGATAGGTCATCAATAGTTGATTGGCAAGGGTCCAATTGGGCGCATGGTGTCAGCGCCAGTATACACAGGGGTCGGAGTGGAACCAACTGCTCCGACCCCTGTGTAGTGGCCAAACCCTGTAATTGCAAATGTAACTCCCATTGATTTCAATGAAACCTCAGCCTGCAGTTCTGGCTACTACACAGCCAATCAACTATTGATGACCTTTCCTGAAGATATATCATCAATAGTATTCATGCCTGGAAAACCCCTTTAACTTTCATCATCACTACAATTCCCATCCGCTGCAGGAGGAGTACACTGCAGCCATTAACTAGTTAACTCCTCATAAAGCCCGTGTTGTATAGCAGCAATGCAATTGAAGAAAGGTCAGCTTTCTACTTTAGGAGAAACAAATTCCGATCGAGGAGCCGTTGGCTGTGCCCGCTGCCTGGCATCACTCATTAGCTGCGGGGTGAGTTATCTTGTACACTTTGATCATTGGGAATATAAATGATCATTTAGAAGAATGCTATCTTCCCTGTTAGGATGACATTTGTTTTAGTAATTGCGGGAAAGAAAACTTGTGATGCTAATGGGCAGCAGCGCCTGATGGGAGTGACTGATATGGATTATGGGCACAGCATAATGGCACTGGACAAGATTCCTTAGTGCCCAGAGCAGGTATTCAGAATTTCTACCATAGCTATTGATCTCAGATGTCCTCTCCTTACTACTTCCACCCTAGCATTCTTATATATAGTACGTGTTCTCTACCCCCTTCACACATGAGGGGTTCACTGTGAAAGGTGGTCTTTCTACCCTTTATCTGTAATAGAGCACGCAGACTCGTGCAGCTGAAAATGATGAGTTTTGGAAAGCATATTTCCCTATAGCAATGTACTTGTCTTAGACACTCTACTAACAGTTTGCTGCCTGAGGTTTCCCTATAACATTGCACATGCTGCAGTTGCACAGGGGTGTAGCCAGTAGGGGCAGGAGGGGCATGTGCCCTGGGTGCAGTGAGGAAGGGAGGCACCAGGCCTACAGTCAAAATAAAGCAATCATCTGCTTGCTGTAGGAAAGCAGTGGAAGAGATACCTTAAGGGCTAAAGACTTTTGATGTGGTGAACGGGTGACCAGTCACATGTATAGGAGGACTGCTGGAGTAGCTGAAATAGCTTTGATGGCCCTTAATTGAATTTTTGCACCAGGGTCTGTGAGCCTTTAGCTATACCCATGGGCTTTGAATAAGGCCACAAAATGGCATGTACAGCTGAGAGCTGTGCCAAGATATTGTTTGGGGCGGTTTCAAATTTATTTTTAAATGGCTGCTCAATTTTGCTAGTAAACATCTGCTTTACCCACAAAATCACAACATAGACAATAATCAGTGTGTTAGGGATCGAACCTGGAACCTACTATACTCTAGCCAGCAGCTCTCCCTGTTGAGCCGACCAGCCCTTGGACAACTCCTCTGCTAAAGCATAGCAATGATCACATGTTCCCTGGCCTGTTCCCCTGTTCTAGCTCCGCCCAGTTCCCAATTAGGCTAACGATAAAAGTCTGACCCTGCCACTGCTTAAGTGCGTGATTATTGTGCTTCACAGCCTTAGTCAAGCTTCTCTCCTGCCTGCTCCTCTACAACCTGCGAACTACCGAAACTGACGTCTGGCTTTCCTCCTGACCATGATACTTGCCTCCTCCTTTGTACGGAAGCTTGAGCACTACCGATACAGACCTCTGTGTTTCCTCTTGACCACGATACCTGCCTCCTCCTTTGTACCACAACTTGAGAACTACCGATACTGACCTCTTGCTTTCCTCCCAACCATGATACCCACCTCCTCCTTTGTACCTCAACCTAAGACCTCCTGGCTCTCCTTTGACTACTCTCTGTTCCTGCATGGCTACTATACCTGCGACTCCAAACCTAGCACTGGAAACACCACACTATGCCAACTAACTGTTCATCACATATTTCAGCTACATCATGGCTGTCCAGAAACCACTCAGGGGGCGTTACTATTGGATGTCCAAATCTGGACCCCACAATGTAGAAAGAAAAAAAAACACATTAATTGGTCAAGCATGGGGTGGCACCAAGTTGTATCTCTGCCCTGGGTGGTGAAAAACATAACCACAACTCTGAGATGCAACAGAACAATATGTCAAACACAATCTCTTTGATAATAGTGTGCATGCCAGAGATGTCCACTGATGGTGTACCTGCCATCCATGCCCCCCACAGTGGCCAGTTTCAGAAGGATAATACGTCTGGCCACACTGCAAGAACATGATAAGATGAGGTGAAGACTCGGCACTAACTTCCCTAGATCTCAGTTTGATGGAGCATCTATGGGATGTGCTGATAACCAAGTCCGATTCACAGAGGCCGGCAGCCGCAGCAGGTGGGTTACAGTAGTTACAGGATCTGCTGCTGATGTCTTAGTACACGACACCTTCAGAGGTCTTGTGGAATCCGGGCCTCGACGGGTCAGATAGGGAGACCTATACAACATCATGATGGATTGGGGTATAACACACAGCACATAATAACTTACAAGTTACAAAACGGTTCTAGAATTTGCATAACCGGATACTTTTCTTGTTTGGTGGGGTGGGGAGTCCTACAGGGAGCGGAATAAAGGAATATTCTCTGAGGTGTGAAGTTGCACAAGACTCTGACTGCGGATCTTGGCGCTTGAGGTTGCTGTTTTTGCACCTGACCATGGAAGGGATTGCTGGGAAGGCTCTCGTGGTAAGAAATGATCTAATCTTCTAATCTGTTCTTGGAATGTATGAAACATTGTGAAAACTTTTCATTACTCTCCAGTAAACTCAGAACTCTCAGCATGACGGGCTGTCAGAGCATGCTGAGAGTTGTAGTCTACACCATTAGGCTGTATTTACACAGACAAGCGCAATATCGGTACTATATATGTGATTTTTCTATGTGAGCCCGATGTGTTTTGCTGTGCATGAGATTTTCTTGCGCGTTTTTCTGGTGCAAGAAACTCACATGTTATTTCTATAGAAAAAGTAAAAAAAAAAAAATCACACGCACATAAAAATCACCCGTGTATGCGACTGCGATGCAATTTTTTTTTCTGGTCCCATGGAAAATAACGGGCGAGATCGCCCTAAAAATAGCACATGCTACGATTTTTTCTATCTCACAGCGTGGCTGCGACAGAAAAATCGTACATATGAATGGACCCATTAAAATCAATACATTCTATTTCCGTACGAGTTTTATGCGTTTCGCAACTCCCCAAACTCGTACGGAAAATCACCTGTGTAAAAGCACCGATAGAGATGATGGCATTCTATAGGGCAGATAATGGTCTGACCCAACATTGATGATCATTATAATCATTGGCGTGCGGCGCGTCTCATTTTGACCCGCTTCAGGTTGGCATTGAGAGATGTAGCAGAGCTGAATGTCTTCATTAAACTCTTTGGACTGCGCTGTATATTTGGTTTACATGCAGTTATATAATACAGATGTAACTGTAATATATATTATACTCTTTGCATTGTTTGTACATGGGTACAGACGCAGCACTTCGTGAATTTTGTGTTGTGTTTTATAGTCATGGTAGAGCACCTACACTATTTATGTAGCCCCAACTGTGATGGCTATGCCAAACATTAGTTTAGCGCATGCTAGATCTGTAACGCTATAGGATTACCTGCAGTCCTATGTAAACCCATATAAAGAAAGTATTTTGACATAGCGATCAGAGCTTTTATGGTTCAAGTGCCCTGCTGGGACATAAAAAACTGTAAAAAAATATAGTGTTAAAAAAAAATGTTAAAAATTAACAACAGCTAAAAACCTTTTTGCGCACATTTACGTTTTTATAAAAAAAAAAATATTTTTTAAAACCCACATATTTGGTATCATCGTTTTCATAACGACCTGTACAATAAATTGAAGTCACTAATTATCCTGCACTTGTAAAAATGTAAAAAAGAAAAACCTAAAAAAGGAGGCAAAATACTTATCTTGTTCTTGTTCACTAAAAGTGATAGAAAAGCCACAGGTGCCCCAAAATGATAGCGATAAAAACTGCAGCTTGTCCCACAAAAACAAGCCCTCACAAAGCTCTGTCCATGGGAAAATACAAAGGTTATGAGGCTTTGAATGCAATGTACAGAAAAATAATTAAAAAAAAAAAAAGTGTTTTTATTGTGCAAAAACCTAAAAAAATACTAATAACTTTGGTATCCTCGTAATCGTACTGACCCTCAAAAAAAATGTATCATGTCATTTATGTGTTAGAGTGAGTTGTAGTAATTACGGAACTTACTCTACAATTGCTGCACTTAAGTGACTTCCACCTGACAGGAGTCTACAAGTCTGATCCTTGTATAAATCTCCGAAGATGAATCATAGACCGGCAGTGTGTAACATAGACTGCACTACTGACAGGTGTAGCAGAGCTCAGTTTGTCATCTACAGGACACTACTGGCACACAGATTACTTCTATTGACCTTGTTGCTCCCAGATAAAGGGGTGACCTCTAGACATTAGACTGACCCCCGACACCAAGAGGCTCCTCAGTGGTTTAACTAGAAAGGCATTTATCCATAGTATTGTAGACTGGATGAGAGACCCCCGCACACGTGCCGATACGTTTATACTCATACCCATCTACACAGTGTTATATACAGTACTGTGCAGAAGTTTTAGGCAGGTGTGGAAAAATGCTGAGGAGACGAAAGGCGTTTGCCAATGTTGATTGTTCCCCTCTGCCGGCCAGAGCCAAAGCCAGGGAGAGGAGCATAAGCAGATATCACAGACACCATGTTGAAGCACCCTCTACATTGCCATTTTGGTTAAGCCTCCCAAGAGGCTGTGTGCAGGAAGTTCTAGCTCCCTGGTGATTTGGTGCTGACGCGGGTAGCATGCCAGCACTGGGAAGACAGGTCCCTCTATTAGGGACCATGAGAGGTCGTTTCATCCCTCTTGAGCACGGGAGTTTTTGGTGCGCTAAGCACCCGGTGTTAAGGGTTGGAACTGCGTCACAGCTCCAGTCTAGACAGAGAAGCGGACAGGAGTGGCAACGCAGTTCCAGAGTAGGTGGAGGCAGCAGCAGTAAATAGGGGCAACAAAATAGCGCTGTCCCTATACTAGGGAACAGCAGTGAAGAGAAAGTCACCACAGAACTGGACCTGACAACCTGGGGGCAAAGAAGTGCTCTAATGGAGCAACGAACTGACCATTAGGGTGAAGCACCCCACAGAGCTTGGGAGGAGAGGGAGTCTACGACCCCCCAGGTACCATATGAGAGAAAATCTCTGGCCAGAGGGGGGTGGGGGGGGGGGGGTGAAATGGACTTTTGGGACTGTTAGTGTAAAGAGTTAAAATGATGCCATAGCTTAATGATCTAGAACGCATGGCGTTGTAAGCGTTAAGTAGGAAATGTTATATGACCGTGTACAATACCTGATGTGATGTGTAACCTGTTTATGCTGTAACTTTCAGTAATGTTATTTTTGTAGAAAAAAAACGTGCCGCCTCTGCCTCCCATTTGTCATCGCTGCACCATCTGTGGCGTCCAAGCTTGAGGCGTGCCGTTGCGGAGGAGTCCAAGGGGATGTTCTTCAGATGATGGTTATGGGTGGCTTTATGGCGGCATGGGCTTAACTCAGTCGCGCACAGATGCAAAATGTAGATGGTGGCAGTAAATCTTCACTGTGTTGTCACGTGACGCCAGTACCTCTTTTCCTATAGATAGTTACTCTTCGGCAAATAATAGAGCCCACACACAAAGGTAACTTTCAAAACCAGAGGTTTCCTTTACTCACAGAATCCAACTTTGATTTTCCAAGAATACAGCACAATGACAGTTCAGACACGACACTTCTAGCAGACTTCTGATTCATCTCCATTACACACACTCTTACACTTCCTTCTAAGAGGCACTTTTCCTTCCCGTTACTAGGTGCCCTCAGTCCAAGTTATCCGATTTGATGATCCCCGGGGATACTCTCATGACACAGCGTTCTGCTCAACACTCCTGTCTCTCTCCCTTGGTGTTCAGTTATATTTCCCAGCAGGCACTATTACAAGCCACTGCTTTAAGTTTTAGTCCTGCTGCTAGTATGTCTCACGGAGTGTGAGACAAACCCATGGCTCTGTGGAGGCAGAAGCATAAGTCAGCTTTAGCCTCACGCTGACACATCCTCCTCCACCGACTACATCTCGGTTATCTCTTCCTCTCTCTATCTCTCAGACTTCAACTCTTCCCACTAATGCCCTCCACACGAGACCAACGACAACTCACAGGTTAAAGTGGGGAGGGAGGGAAGGGCGACAAGACAGGCTATTTAGCACATAAGACATATATTCACAAAACAGTTTCCGTGAGACAGACATACGCCTACCCTAAAGATACCCCAATTCCAGGCCACTACACCATCCTGAACCCGTGTTACACCACCACCAGCGAACGGTCTTTCAACTATGTGTAAATGTACATAGAAGAACTCGTGTTGAGAGTGCTTGGCCCCGTAGCAAGATTTTGCTTGGCATTGCCCTCACTCAAGCTTGGACATCTTCCAGCCCCATGTGAAAGAAAACTTATGTAAAAGTTCAGGTGAGGACACACTCTCCTGCCAGGTTGTGCTTGAAGAAAAACGTAAAAGGGTTGTACCAGAATAGACTTTTATCACCTATTCACAGCATAAGTCTAATCGTTGGAGGTCTCACTGCTGAAACCCCAAACAGTTCTCAAGAACGAGGGACTCGTGTTCTCCTTTTCTCGTCACTGCGGGGATGCTTCCCCCATCTGCAGTGATGTCACATTTTGCAGAAGCTGAATACTTGTACTCGGCTTTCTGTAGCAGTGCCCATTGATGATGAATGGAGCGCACTGTGCGTGTGCATCACTGCATTCAATGTCTTCCTCACTATGGGGGTTAAGCGTGGAAAAGTGATCCCTTTTTCACGTGATTGATGGGGGTCTCACTGCTGAGACCCCTATTGATCAGGCTTTTATTACCTATTCTGTGGTAGGATTTGTCTTTTTGGCTGCTGCATCACATTGTTGACTCATGTTCAGTCTATGATCTATTAGTATTCCCAAGTCTTTTTCACATGTGCTGCTGCTTAGCCAATTCTTCCCATTCTGTTTGTGGTCTTCTTAATTTTTCTTACTCAAATGTAGGACTTTGCATTTTACTCTGTTAAATACCATTATGTTATTTATCATCCACTGTTTAAGCTTGTCTAGATTTTTTTGAATCCTGTCTCTCTTTTCTAGTGTTATACATCCCTCATTAGCTTTGTGTTGTCGGCAAATTTGATCACATAGAACACATCAGAAGTTCAAAGTGAAACATTTTTTCATTTTATTTTAAAAAATTAACTTATTTAAAATTTAATGGCATCATAAAAGTTTGATAGGGTTAACAAAAGCCTGGAAAAGTAAGTGGTACTAATGAAAACAGCCGGAGGGGCAATTTTCTACTAAGTCGCATGACTGTGTATAAAAAGAGCATGTTAGGGAGGCCGAGTCTTTGAGAGGCCAAGAGGGACAGAGGTTCATCAATCTGTTCCGTTTAGAAAAATGTTCCTCAATTTTGCAAAGACTTTTAATATTCCACCATCTACAGTACATAATATCATCAAAAGATTCAGCGAATCTGGAGAAATTCATGTGGACAAGGGACAACGGTCAATATTCGATGCTAGAGATCTACAGACTGTCAGGCATCACTGCATTAAAAACAGGCAGGATTCTGTAATGAAAAATCACCGCATGGGCTCAGGAACACTTCCAGAAATCATTGTGAATACAGTTCGCTGTGTGATCAACAAATGTAAGCTAAGGCTGTATCATGCAAAGAAGAAGCCATATATAAACATAATCCAGAAATGCTGTCATCTTCTCTGGGCCAAAGCATATTTAAAATGGACTGAGGAAAAATGGGAAACTGTTCTGTGGTCAAAGTAATTAAAATTTGAACTTCTTTCTGGAAACTATGGACACCGTGTCTAGTGCACTCAGGAGGAGAGGGGCCATTGAGCTTGTTATCAGCACACCGTTCAAAAGCCTGCATCTCTGGTGGTATGGGGTTGCACTAGTGCCTATTACATGGGTAGTTTACACATCTTGAGAGGCACTATCAATGCTGAGCAGTCTATAGAGGTTTAAGAACAACATATGCTCTTATCTAGACAATGTCTCTTTCAGGGGAGGCCTTGCATATTTCAGCAAGACAATGATAAACCACATACTGTACCCATCACAACAGCTTGTGCGGCGCCTGAGCGAAGGCAAGCCATTGCGGAGGAGCCCACGGGTAAACAAGATGGATGTCATTGGTGGCTCTGCAATCTCTCCCAACAATGGTTGAAAAGGGCCTAGCTCGGTCGCACACAACTGAAGAGGCACGATGATGATAGTAACTATCTCTATCGATTTTGTCATTTAACATCAGTACCTTTGTGGGGAGAACTCAAGTTGTTGGTAGCAAAATAACTTAGACGAGTGCACGTTGCTTTGTTGTAAACCGAAGGTACACAGTTTACTGAGCACTTCTTAACACACTTAGCAAAATTCACAGTGTTGCGTACGTCTTTGCATTTTACAGATTAACATTGCTCCTGTACTAAGAATACCACAAACAGTTCTCTTCAACGCTTTCTCTCTCTATTTTAACATTACGCAGAAAAAAGTCACACCAGTCCTAGTTATCTGAGGGTTGTTTTTCAGAAGATTGTGTAGAAGATAGAGTGACTATGATAGGGCTGCTGGCACTTTTACTGACCTTGCTTTAACAGGGGGTTGTACAACTTGCTGCTGTGTAGACGGTTCCCAGAACTGTTCTCCTCTACTCTGTACTTGTTTTGGCAGTTCGTGCAACCCCACTCTCCAGTCGGGGCATATTAATTTTTGCAGCACTGTGATAGACCTCCTCACTCATCCACCTCCTGACAATGACTCTCTAACTCCTCCTTTCTACTCCTTCACTTTCTGCCGCTTTCCCGCACTTTTTTTCTCCTCTCTGCCTCACATCCTGCCTCGCCCTGCTCACTTTCCTGGGCTTGACTCAACTCCTTCCGCCACTACCAATGAGGGATTACTATGGCAAGCAGCCAATCAAGCGCAAGCTGTTGCCAGGCAGAATAGCTTTAGTCCAAAAATAGGGAAAAGACAGCTGAGCAGCTAGAAACCTACATCAGGGAAGAATGGGACATCATTCCTCTCGTAAGACTCCAGCAATCGGTCTCCTCACTTCCCAGGTGTTTACAGACTGTTGTAAGAAGAGCAGATGCTGCACAATGGTAGACATGGCTCTGGTCCAACTTTTTTTAGATTGTTGCTGCCATAAATTCCTAAATGATTTAGTTTGTTTAAATGAAATGAAACATTTCTCACTTTTCTATTAAGATATGTTATATGGTGAATAAAATATGGTTAGATGAGATCTCCAAATCATTGCATTCTTTTTACACAGCTGCCCAACTTTTTTGAAATTGGGTGGGTATCTATTAGAGATGAGCGAACGTACTCGGATAAGCACTACTCGTCCGAGTAATGTGCTTTATCCGAGTACCTCTCTGCTTGTCCTGAAAGATTCGGGACGCGCTGCGGAGCGGGGAGCTGCAGGGGAGAGCGGGGAGGAACGGAGGGGAGATCTTTCTCTCCTTCTCTCCCGCCCGCTCTGCCCCGCTCCCCGCTGCGACTCACCTGTCAGCAGCGGAGCGCCCCGAATCTTTCAGGACGAGCGGAGAGATACTTGGATAAAGCACATTACTCGGACGAGTAGTGCTTATCCGAGTACGTTCGCTCATCTCTAGTATCTATCTATCTATCTATCTATCTATCTATCTATCTATCTATCTATCTATCTATCTATCTATCTCATTTCTATCCTCAGTTTGGCCACTAGTAGCGCTGTTTTATTAGCATCTATAATAGATACTGTATCATTTTGCTTGGCTGAGAGATCAGAGCTCGCATAATCAGAGATGTGAGGATATTTGCACAAATTAGCATTTCTCTGTTTATTTTTCTGCTTATATTCCCTCTTTAAAGGGAGCGTCCACACAGCACATGTACCGCGGCTCATTCTGTGCAGATTAACAAGCAGATGTAGCTATCAAATATTTATTCTAATTGCAAATTACACAACTTCGGTTTGGCTGCTGTCTTCCCCTCTAATAATCCATGCTGACAGAGTGCCCATCGTAAGCTCATTACATGCTTCATGGATGGCTTTCTGTGTCATCGTAGGTGCCACCTGGGATTAATGGGGTTAAGAACAATAGATCTCAATTGTCTGGCAGCATATTTTGCAGTTTACTGCACTAAACCCAACGTCCCATCAGAATTAAAGGGAACCGGTCACCTCCATACAGCATCATAAGCTACGTTATGGTCCTGTTAGGGGAGGTGATGGGGAGGCGGGTGATGTCCTTTTTATACTCACCCGCTTCCTGGTCCTCGCAGGGTCTCCTATGGGAGAATGCACAGAACTCTAAAAACAGCTAGAATTTTGTGTGCCGCCCGGATTTTAGAGGGGAATACCGCGGGAACCAGGAAGTGGGTGAGTATAAAAAGCTCCCTGTCACTTCCCCTAATGTAAAGGGTGTGCCCTGCACCTTCCATTACACATAATAGCTCTGCTGATGTACAGAGCTTCTGGGAGCGCCCCGCCGACTCTGGTCCGGTACTCAACTGGGAATGGGAGTGGGGAAATAGCTCTGTGACCACTAACAGATGCCATATAACAAGCTCCCCCCCTCTGGCCAGAGCCACAGCTGGGGTGAGGAGACAGAGAAGGGCACAAGATGCCATGTCAAAGGAGCGCTGGATAGTGCCATTTTGTTATGGTCCTTATGAGGCTGAGAGTGGGGTCCCACCCCCATTGATGACGTGGGTGGTGACATAAATAGTGCGTCCAAATTCAGAAGATCAGCTCCGTGATAGGGGATAACAGGGGTCTGAAGCCAAGCCCTTAATCCTGTGAAACTTTTGGCACCCCGTAGGCATATAAAACAGCCTGGGAGCTGCGTCATAGCCCCAAGCAGACTGAGAAAAGCAAAGAAACCAGCAGCAGGTCTTAAAGGGGCCACAGAGCACGTGGTGGTGCCCATTATGAATTGTGACTAGAGCACTGTCCCAATGCTGGTCAATCAGCACGGGAGATGTAGACCAGCCCTGATGACTAGAGGGCAGATACTGGGGACATCGGAAGGACTTTTTGACCCTGGGGTAATCACCCTAGGGTCAAAGGGTACAGAAAGAAGCCATACTTCAGAGAAAGACACAGACCACGTGTAAGGAAAGAGATGCTCCTTTCCCACACAAGACTTGGTCCTGGAAGAGGACATGGGCCCAAGCTAAAATAAAGGAAAAGATGCCAGACATGTAAGGCCGGTCTCATATGGCCAAGTGTGCATACACTAGAGACGCTGGACTGATTCTGACAGATGGACCTGACTCAAAAGGTTGATATGTTATGCGGATGTTAATAATGGGCATGTACTGGAATAGCAAGGTACTTTATAGGGGAGCTATGTGCCAAAGAGAAGTTACGGCAGAGGGAAGTGATGTACTGCTGTTTTAATGTACCTCTTGCACCTACGGCGATTGCAGTCCACAAATAGGCAAAGCTCTGAAGTTACGTGAAAAGAAGAGAGAAAGTGAGTCTGTATTCTGTGCAGACAGCACCTACGGTGCATTGAGGCCACAGTGTCAGTGTGTGCCATGGACATCCAGAAATGACGTATACAGTACTAGATTGCCTTGCCGTTCTGAGAATTTAGACCTTTTATTAATGTGGAATGCTGGTTAAAACTTAGCTACCGTTCAAGTACCGAGTCCTCCGATGGAGCGGAAATATTCATCAAGTTCCAGTTCAGCAAAGTTATATTTTAAATCTGGTCTCCCACTCAATCAGTCAGCTGTTGCGCCATCCTGATTCTGTTGTCGCACCACCACCTGTGACACTAACAGCACCATAACTTAGTTTATGGTACTGCAGTAGGCAACAAGTTCCAGGTTTTCTTTAAAATCCATTCTTATACAAAGATTAGTCTATATGTATGTAGATATCTGCCTCCCCTTCCAGCAGCCTGTACTTAATTCATGGTTGGTGTTATCATGGTATTGCAGTAAGTAGGTGGAGGCAATAAGGTACAGCACCAAAGGAAGAAACTTTTTGCCATGTTCACTGGATATACACTTTGCTCCATAGGAGGGCATGCTGCTTGTAAGCATCTTGTGAATCTTGTGATCCTGTGCCATCTTCTGTGTGGCCAGTGCATCCGACAGCGCATGCGCATACCAAGCCATCTTGTGAATGGCCTTGCTCTACAAAAAACGCCGATTAGAATATGAAATACTGTGCCATCTTGTGTATGGCAATGTGTGTACATATCACGCCAACCTAAAGATGGCTTTACTGTATATGGATGCTAATTGGCATATAGGATCTACTATGGATACCTTATAAAATACCATCTGCAGCAATAAACTGGTAATAAGGGGAAAGGGGGTTAAGAGTAGAATAAGGGTGCCTACCCACTTGCGATTTTTTTTTTCCTGTGATGTTTTGCGTTTTTTCTCAAGAGCAATTAGTATAGAATGTGTTCTTGTCCATCTGGCTTTTTTTTTCCATTTCGTGGGGTTTTTTCACATAGGAACTGTCAGTTGCATATGTCTCCTTATTTTTCTCTTAATGCACCCCTGATTGTCAATAGAGGGCTGCAAAAAACGCGCGAAAACGCTGCGTTTTTCACGCGTGAAAATCGGCAACGCAAGTGGGTAGGCGCCCTAATAGAGAAGAAAATGGAGAGGCCCATAATCTCTATAGTAATGCTGCCAGATGATATTGGGTGATCTCGCGGTGGCCTTTATATTCCTGCGCATGCGCGGTAGACATAGCGGGTGAATATTATACTGTGAATCTGCACACTTCCATGCATGCGCAGCTGAGTTTGCTGGACGCCGACACACAATGATGGGCAATCCATACTGGAGGAGGAATGAGAGACTTACACCGGTGGTTTATGTCTTGTTTTAATGTTTCTTCATGCGATTTGATTGGTGCACTTTATTATATAATGGTGTGAACGCAGTTGTGTAGTGAGCTCTACAGAGAAGTATTCGAAACGTTGCCTGTCTATATGATTGTGAGGAAATACGGACACATCCTTGGGATGCTTTGATCTACTGGCACCGTAATCCTGCTGTCCTGCAGGATGAGTTGTGACAGGGGGTGAGCATCCTCACATGAGTGCTCCCGGGGGCGCACAACTTCGGTAACTCACTTGATTTGTTTCTTATACATTGTAAGCAAATGTACAATAGGTACATAAACCATTAAGATTCTAAATGCAGCATGAACAGCTAAGAATAGCAACAATACATCTTGAACTATACCCAACACAGTAAAAACTTAGATAATTTGTACCACATTTGCATAAGCATTGGATAGAATTCAGAAACAAATATAGCATAAAAGCAAAGATATTTTAACATGGTTTTTTCATCTTATATTTCAAACTAGCTTGTCAACCGCGACTTCGTCCACGTGGAATGTGTATTTTTTAATCCAATCAGTGTTTTGCTGTATCTTGAAGTGTAAAAAGTTGAAATAGTGAATGGAATATAACTTCAGTCTGCTATGCCAGCACAGTTCTGTACGTTTTTGGTCTTGTCATCTTTTGCTAGCATATAAAGGTTTTGTGGGCTGTATACATGTGAGTCGCCACATAGAGCTGCCCATGAGAAAACACGTTTTTTCTAAATGTACACCTGCTACCTTAAGTGTTTGCCCTTGAGCCCTATTGATCGTCATCGTAAATGCTATTTCTAGAGGGAATTCGTTACACTGCTGAGGTAAAATAAAAGCTGCGCTTTGATTGGTTGCTATGGGCAACACAGATTTTCTTTAAAGTCTCAATCTATGTTAATGTGTCTTTCATTCAAACTTTAATCCCGGGCAACGCCGGGTATCCCTGCTAGCTTAATAATTGCATATGTGCAGTAACGACGTCTGCCCTCACTTGTCTGCCCGATTGGGGAGGTCTAGCTTATGATGTGCCCCCCCTTCCTCTCCACTAAATAATCGCATTTGTGTGGCAATGGCGTCTGCCCTCCCGTGTCTGCTCGTTTGTGTAGGCATAGCGTATGATGTGCCCCCCTTCCCCTCTGCTCTGCCACACTGCGCTGGCGGCAGAGAGGAGGTGCCCCTGAGCATCACCAAATAAATCTGTCTTGTCGCGCTCCCTGGAGAACTCTATACATTTTCGGGATAAAACATGGCGTATGTCCTTCCTCAAGATGCAAGCTATCTCCCTGCCCAATTATATCAAAATCACTTCAGCGGTTTAGCCGTGAAAATGTAACAAACAGACAGAGTTGCTTTCTCATTTATAATATTAGTATGGATAAATGCCTCAGTTCTTGTGCAACCATTCCTCCAGCTGCCTACCCTCGGACTAGTAAGGGTCTAATGATCCTTATCCTCTGGTGAGTGGTTGTCCATTGGACAAGAAAGCTTTGATCCGTAAGATTGCCATATCAGACACATAGGCTGCCTCTTAAGACATGATGTACATTTGGCTGTGTCTCTATTTCGGAGATGAGTCGTCTTACAAAGAGAAGAGGGGCTGGTAAGTATCAGACTGGCATCATTGATAAATCAACTGCTTTGACAAGCAAAATAAGGTGTAAATATTTCCAGTATACACATGAAAAACCATTTAACAATCACTGTTTGGCTGTCTTCATACGAGCGTATATACACCGGTCATCAGAAAGAATTCATTAGATCCATTGCATTCATTCATATGGCCCGGCAGATGTATAAAGGGTAAATAGCTACGTATGTACGTTCGTGTGAAGGCAGCCTTAAGCAGGTGCTGTTATCAATGTCTGAACTAATATACATAATTCCAGAAAAATTATCTTTCAATGCCTCTGACCCAATTTATAGGCTTTGACTATAAGTCACCATCAGATGTAGGTGCTTTGTACCATTCTTCTGTGCATAGCTTTGTGTCTGCGATGGGAACCACAATTCTATACTAGCGGACCGGGGAAAACCAAATCTCCAAGGATTAAGTGTCATCTTTCCATTGGGTGTTTTCCCGATTAGAGTATAATGTAATGAGTAGATATTATCCATGGGTTATGTTTCTCCTCTTTAGCACTAATCTTAAACGTTGAGGTTCCCATTGAGTCCATCTTCCTTGCCACTATGTGAACTGTGAGACACTTCTACAATCATCAATAGATTCTGAATCCTCTCAAGCACTCCATTGAAGGTTCCATCACCAACATAGAAGGGGGTTCTTTATTGTAAGAGCAGTGAGACTGTGGAACTCTCTTCCTGAGGACGTGGTGATGGCAAAATCCATAGAGGAGTTTAAGAGGGACTAGATGCCTTTCTAGAGTGCTATGATATTACAGGATATAGACATTAAATAACCAGAAGGGTTGTTGATCCGGGTCTTGGAGTCAGGTAGGAACTTTTAAAATGATGGTCCAGGGATTATTCTGACTGCCATTATGGAGTCGGGAAGGAATTTTTTTCCCTCAAATAGGCTAAATTGGCTTTTGCCTTCCTCTGGATCAACAAGGGGATGGAAACAAACTGAACTGGATGGACATTGTCTTCCTTCAGCCTAGCATACTATGTTACTATGCTATGTAAATGTGGTCCCCTATCATGCTTAATTACCTCAGGGGACTCCATATTGAAATACTACCTCAGACAGTCGCATCTTAAACTGTAGCTATATTCTTTTTTGTAGCTGTGGTCACAACCTATAAAGAGATCAAAACAAATATACACTCATATCGGCCAACTTGCACAGATGGAGGAGGCCTCCTTGCATTAAAGGGTAAGATACTCATACAGCGTGTTGGGCAGGTACCTTCACCATTTTACCTGGGCTATGACAGGCACAGACAATGCCAGCTTGTACAAACCTTGTTGCGACACTGTTAAACCCTGGGGCAATCCAAGCAGAAGACATTACCTTGATTAAACAGAGCTGAAGTCTTAGCAGCTTCATCCGCCCTCCTGTTTCCTCCAGCCTTTTGAGCGGTCTCTTTAGTGTGAGTCTGGACTTTGATGATGGCTACCTGTTTGGGTAGAGTTAGTGCCGACAACAATTCTAATACAATTTCTGATTGGCTTGCATGAGAACCCCACAAAGCTTCTAGTATGCCAATGGGCCCATAAATGTGGGCAATGTGTGTAGCTTACAATCTTACCTCCAGCCATCTTACATGCCTTGGGGAGTGTCTTCAGCTCCACTTCCCAATGGGCCAGCATCTAGATCTACAACAATAAACCACCTATCTATGGCTTGAGACATGATACCTTCAATACAGATATATATTACAATTATGTAGTGGCCCAGAGTTAGGGGCCTCCACAGCACTTATTTAGCTACCTCATGTAGAGTGTCTATGTATGTATACTGTATGTGTAGTGTCCAAGAGTGAGAGTGTTATGTGATGTATGATAGTTATGTATTGCATGTGCGCTGATATCTGTGCTGTGTGTTAAATCAGCCTATGTCACTTATCTGTAATACTAATCCCTTTGTATTGTCATGTTCCATTGTGTGTGTTGTCTCAGAGTTAATGTCTGGTGTCTGGAACATGTAACTGTCTGGTCTGTTATGTGTATTGCCCTTCCTAACCTGTGTGCATGTGATCTGGTGTGAGTCAGGTGCTGGGAGGAAGAGTTTAGTGGGGGAGAGAGGAGTTGGAGTCTGGAGTTGACCGAGAGAGGAGGTGGACGTGAGAGCAGTAGTCGGGATGGGAAGGAGGAAGTACACCTGGAGCCATGGGAGACCTCACCTTGGACGAGAGTGAGGACCAGGTTCTGTACTCGTGGAGTTCCCTGTCAGTCATCCCTAGTTAGTCCTGGGATTGGGTAGTAGGTTTTACCCTAGCCCAGGATTGGTTGGTGGAGAGGTATAAAAGACAGAACTGGGTGTGGTTGAGGGGTTCCATCAAAGTTCCAGTGCTGGAGGTCATTTAGAAGAGGGAGTCGGTCCTTCTGGGGAGTGTGGAGTCTGGACTAGGCTAGCATGAAGATGAGTTAAGCCAGTCTGGAGGCAGTGGCCTGGAAGCCAGCCAGTCAGAATGCATAGTTGTGGAGTCAGCTGGTTGGGAGAACTAAAAAAAAGCAGAGTCATGTTCATCCCTGCTTGAGAAGGAGTCTAAGTCAAGGAAGGCCCCGCAGAATCTGGAACGAAAAAGCAGCCAATTCAACTGTGACTTTATCTTGACCCTGTACATGCAGCAGTCAGTGTGTCCTTGCGTCTTCATTACTCCCTCTATTCCTCCACGAATAACTTCCCAGCACAGTCGCCAGATAACTTAGCCTGGCAGCCCCTATCCTTCTTCATGTTGTTTGTACAAGTTTTTGTTGGCAAAGTTATTAATTATTGGCGAAGAGTGTGAACGTTGTCATTTATTTGCAAGCATTCAGTAAACTGTGTGCCTTCGGTTTACTACAACCCTTGTGGACTTCTTTTTTTTATTTCGTCATTGTAAGAACGCAATTAATCAAAGACAATGGCGCCACATCAAACATTACTCGAACCACCAATTGTTGTTGCTAAATTCCCTTGTGAGATCCTCCTACTGTATTAGCTATCGTTTTACACAGGGTAGCCACCACCATGACCAGATCAGAGTTTGCATATCCTCTCGGCTATCCCTGCCAAGTCCTGCTCGCTGCAGTTAGAACATATTACTTTGGCATTTGAGTGTAGACAGTATACTAGGAAGGTATGACATAGGTCATTATTTGTTGCCAAACATTCAATCCAAGCAAGCAGTGTTTGTTACTTAAAAGTAATGTGATGTGCAGTATATAAAAATAACCTTATTGCCATGTATTCAATATCAACACACCGATCCCCATTGTTAACCCCTCACATGCCACAATCAATGTTGAGAGGGTGTTCCCTCTGTGATGTCTTGGGCCTGCTGTGATGTCATCACAGAGGGCTGATGGGCTGCCATAGTAGCTTGACACCAGATAATGGCATCTGGATCTACCATGGCCTGTGGCTGCTATTATTAGCAACACAGTATAGAAGTGCTGAAATAGACTCATTATCAGTAGCATCCCTTCACTAGAAGGAGTTGTCGGATTGGAAGGAAACTTTCTCTGTGTAAGCAAAAGCATAATTTATTGTGGAAAATTGACCCCTTGAAGGGAGGATCTAGTACATTGTTCTACCGCCTCTACCTTGGATACAAGATGTGATATGGGCAGGCATGGTGGTTCTAGTACCCTGTTGTACCGCCTCTACCTTGGATACGAGATGTGACATGTTTGCTGGTCTAGCACACCCTTGCACAGAGCTGATTTCTGCAGGAGGCAGACAGCTCCATTCTTACTCCAGTGGCCAGGCTTAGTATTGCAAACCAAGTTCCCATTGAAATGAAAGACGTGGAAAATGCCTTTGAATGTTCCTCATGCTCTGTCAGTTTAGCACTCTGCACACTGTTTACGTTCTTACTTAGAGCTCTATGTAAAGCTCCGTCTATTCTTGCTATGCCGGGCCCAGCACACAGCCCAGGGCTTATTCCAAGATCGATTCAAGGTCACAGCCAAAATACTTTGAAAATGAACACACACAATATTAACCACTTCAAGACTATCGGAGCTACTTCAATTCACAAACCCCATGAGGTCTTCAGGTTGTTCTGTAGGTTAACTTGCTTTATTGAGTCCACCATTATGTGCAATTATGGCTTTAGAGCTTAAACAGACAAACGTGTTACGTTCTATTGGTTCTATTCTCTGCGTTATGCCCATGGGATTCTAGTGTTTGCATACTGCAGAGAATAGAACCCACTGATTTCAATAGGTTCATTCTCACATCTTGTTTTCGCTAGCACAAAAATTAGGACCTGCTCTGTCTTGTGCGTGTTTGTGCACCAAAGAGCCCCATAGAGGTCTATTGGAGGTGAGCAAACACAAGCAGCTGTTCGCTCGGGTATGCACTAAATGCAGCACGTACCTGTGATCACCAGCACCTACGCTCATTAGCCTTCTAAATCAGGGCGGGGTGACTCCCCAACCATGTGAATGAGCGGTGCTCAGTATTTGCGCAGACACAAGTGAAAAATAGGCTCAAGTGCAAAGAATTGTGCAGGAGCCAGTGTATTGTGTAACACGCTCATCTGTCGAAACCCTTAAGATGCTGGGGAACAGATTTTGCAAGGTGTTAAACATCTTTCATACTAAACTTAACCCATGTCCAATGCAACAGCTTCATTAGTTGGTGCGCATTTTGGGTATATGTGGGAGGAGATCTCACAGTCCTTTCCAGCATATCCCAAACATATTCAATGGGATTATTTGGGCGCCAAGGCAGTGTGGAGAATTCACTGTTATGTTCCCTCTAATCACTGTCTATTAACCATAACTCGATGATACAGAGCATTGTCATGTTGAAAGATGACATTGTGGCCGGGGAAGACTTCCTGAAGATATGGGTGCAGATGCTCAGCTAACAGGTCCCTTTATCGTTCAGCATCCAAGGATTGTAGTATGATGACAATGGTCCTAGGCCATGCCAGGAAAATGCGCCCCAGACTATGACACCTCGACCAGCAGTCTGTTGAACCCCAATCATGCATCCATGGGTTACAGTTTCATGCAGTTCATGCAAAATGTGGACCTGACTATTTATATGGTTGAGCTTGAAATGGGACTTGTCCCTCCAGACAAACTTCTGCCATGTCTCCAAGGTCCATTGACGTCTTTCCTGGGCCCATATGAGGCATTGTTGGTGATGATGCGAGGTCATCAAGAGCACCCTTGTTGGTCTTTGGCTATTGAACCCCACTCAACACAAGGTATGCCAGATGGCCATTGTGAAAATTTGTCCAACTTCCCCGCTGTTGTACTGCTGGGGGTCAGTTGATTCACTGTGGCACGTCGTTGTTGAAATAGCAGACGTGCCACACAACCCTCGCCTCTAGGATCAACCACATGTGGCCTGCAGCCGTGTGATCTTCAGTCAGATGTCTGTCCATGATTCAACCAGTCTTAATACATTCTTGATACTGTGGTTTGCGAACAGCCAACAAGTGTGACCACACCTCCGGGCACCAACAATTGGCCCATGGTCATAGTCTCCACGTTTGTCTATGACTGCCAAATGTAGTCTTGTGCTGCGCAGAGGACAGGTCAATACTTTAGTTGAAAGCCGATCGTGATGCGGCCATCATGTCATACCTCGTTACTGATCACAAGATGCCTGCAGTTCCTATACGGTAATCATTCAATGTATTGTAGACAGCGGATCAAGAAATAAGAATCATGCTTTTTTCCTATAGTATTATTTTGCATTGTTTTGTTTGGTGGTGGACTTCAAAAACATCAGCAGAAGGTTTAGGTCCAACAGAGGAGGCATCTTGTAGGCTTTGCCAAGACTTTGTACCAACTTACTTAAAGCCAATCTATAAACTCCCGGCTGATACATTTTGCCTACACTGATAATTTGCAATAAACTATTAGGATATGAGATAGATTGGTGCTGATGATGTGTTTAGCTCACAGAGGATTGTCTAGGCTGGATAAAACTGTAGCAAACCCTTGTAGTGTGGTATATTTATTGGGGTAACTGAATTCTATGGCAATCAGCTGGTGCACTTAGATTGCTTTAGAGACTATAATGAGGGATGTCCCT
The DNA here is from genome assembly GCF_035609145.1 of Eleutherodactylus coqui. Classification (NCBI taxonomy): domain Eukaryota; kingdom Metazoa; phylum Chordata; class Amphibia; order Anura; family Eleutherodactylidae; genus Eleutherodactylus; species Eleutherodactylus coqui. Next base: position 19,614,607 of record NC_089849.1, on the reverse strand, counting down.
AGGTCAAGTTAGAAACACTCTCATTGACAGTGTCACCCTGTGCAGGACTTACCTGTCCTATGGCACCACTATGTTAATAAACAATGGAGGGGTGTGGGGTTGGCATAAGGGTCACATTGGACTCTTTTTTTTGGATTTGCCAGTGATATAGGGGAAGAAAGGGTCCAGCTAGTGCCATTTCTTCCATTTTGGGGACGGGCTGAAGGCGAAGTGCCAACTCAGCATGAAAGGTGTTACCATACAGCGCGGCACGGGATCCCGCGGTCGGCGCGCGTCGCTCCGGCGTCGGCTCCAGCAGCCTGGAGCCCTGTGTCGAGGTTATCCCAGCAGCTTGGGACGGCCGGTGGGCGGCGGCATGGGCGTGTCCACCCGTAGGGTGCCGCCCGCACTCCTCCGTTCGTCTTATACAGCAGTGGGTGGAGTTGCCTCCTCCCACTCTCCGCCCGGGGGCGGAACCTTGTGGTTAAGAGACTGGCAGTGATGTGAGCTCACTGCCAGTTATTGGTTCTGCTTTCAGCTAGTCAGTCTGTCTGCAGTTTACCTCAGCCAGTCCCTAGTTGTCTGTCAGCCCTGCTATCCTTTCTCAGCCTGTTTCTGTTGGTCCTGTTAGCCCCTAGTCTGGTCTGTCCCAGTCAGCACTAGTTGCTATTCGGGTCCTGTCTATCTGCCTGTGAGCTCCATCTCCAGCCCTGCTTGTACTTGTAAGTTTTGTTGGTTTGTTACACCTGCCTCTTCTGTCGGCACTCTGTCCCCTGTTAGTAGTTCCAGCTAGGCAGTCGCCAGGTCCCTAGCCAGTGCAGGGACTGCCGCCCAGTTGTCCGCCTGGGGTTAGCCAGGGCCGAGGCAAGTAGGCAGGGACAGTGGGGTGCAGGAGATCAGGGCACCCCAACTGGCGCTCGGGGGGCAGAGTGCCGTAACATAATAACTGGCCCTTAAAATACCTTTTTTTTCATGGCGGCGATCAGCGCCCTTGCAAACCAGCTGCAAGACCTGGTGCCGGTGATCCGGGATTTGTCAGCTCGCATGGTGGCCCAGGAGCAGTGGGCGTTGTCGCAGGGGCAGAACGCCTTTACCAGTCCCGAACCCAAGTGCCCTCTCCCCGAGGTGTTCTCTGGGGAGAGGAACAAGTTTTTCGTTTTTCAACAGGCGTGTCGCCTGTTTTTTCGGATGCGTCCCCGTTCTTCGGGCTCAGAGGCCCAGAGGGTCGGGCTTATAATGTCCCTGCTGCGGGGCTCTGCCCAGACTTGGGCCTTTTCTATTCCCGAGGGTTCCCCCTCCCTGCAGTCGGTGGACTCCTTTTTTCAGGAACTCGGGGGCATCTTCGATGAGCCGGACCGAGTGGGGTTGGCGGTTTCACGGTTGCTGGCGCTGCATCAGGGGTCGCTTTGTGTGGAGGATTATTGCTCCAGTTTCAGACGCTATGCGGGCGACACTGCATGGAACGAGAGTGCCCTGAAGGACGTTTTTCTGCAGGGTCTCTCGGACGCGGTCAAAGAGCTGTTGATCTCCCATCCCATTCCCGGGTCCTTAAAGGAGGCCATGGAGCTAGCGGTGAAGGCAGATAGGAGGCTCAGGGCTGGGAAGCAGGACAGGCAGACCAGTAGAGTCAGGGAGGTCGTTTGTCCGGTTCCCTCCTCTTCCGTACCAGTCTCTGTTCCCGAACCTATGGAACTGGACCCGCTGGACCCCAAGGAGCGACGCCGAGTTCGGTTATTGCATCATCTCTGCCTCTACTGCGGGAAAGCTGGACATCGGGTGATAACCTGCCCCCTGAGGCCTCAGCGCCCACAGTCCGAATCGGCAGAAAGACTCCCAGTCCTAGGCGATTGCAGGGAGGGTCGCCTAGGACCACAGGTACGTCCTAGACTTCTAATACCCTGCCAGGTTAGATTCCGGAACTTCTCCCGCCTAGGGCAGGCATTTATTGATTCCGGAGCAGCCGCTAACCTGGTAAGCATGCGTCTTGTTGAGCCCCTGAGGGCGGAATTTTTGGCGCTGAAGACGCCAATTCGTTTTGCTAGCATTGATGCTACTCCTCTGGCTTCGGGCTTGGTACGATGGAGGACCCCAGTGTTACAACTCACTGTGGGGGGTCGCCATTCGGAAGGTCTATCATTCCTGGTAATGGAGAAAATGTCGGTAGACATGGTACTAGGGATGCCGTGGCTGGCGTTGCATAACCCCCAATTCGATTGGGCCACTGGGGAGCTAACCCAGTGGGGCCCGTTCTGCCATAGCCATCGCGCTTCCCATCCTCCCTGCTCAGTCGAGACCGCACTCAGTCCCCGAGGTCCCACTTACCTTCACACCCCGTCCGCCTGCCCTGCTGCTGATGTCGCCACCGATGCCCTGCAGGGGGGACGGAAGAAAGGGGTGGGGTCTCGTATGCAGTTGCGTTGTGAGGAGAGTCTGTCGGTGGTTGAGCCGTACAGGGCGGGACAGAAGGGGTACCGGTCCTCTGGAAATCGCAAAAGGAGGGGTCGCAGGGGGTTCCATAAGTCTGTGTCGAAACCTGTTGTCCCTTCGGTGATGCCCACCTCCGGTCCCCCGCCGCCCACCCCGGTCCGTGATGAAGTTGAATACGAGGCCCAGGAGATCCTGGATTCTCGCCGGGCTACAGGAACCTTACAATATTTGGGGGCCCGGAAGAGTTTTTTGGAGTATGATAGCTCAGATGACAGTGATTTTAAAGTTGGAGATGCCTCAGATTTTGAAGGCAGCGTCATTGGTAGCGAGGATGGGTCAAAAGACAGTGGTGAATGGTTGGACATTGACTCGGAAGACGACCTGAAACATGACGATATGTCAACGGTTGGCCCTGAAGGAAATGGGGCAGCCACAGACTACCGAAGTCATGGACCTGAGGATCAGCCCATGGTGACCGCCCAGGTGGGTCACATTCTCGGGTTGGTACAGCGTTTTCGCAGCCGCCTCCTGGATAAGCCTGGTCGAGTTTCCGGGGGCCCGGAGGTCCCCCGTCAGAGGGGGGGTAATGTTACCATACAGCGCGGCACGGGATCCCGCGGTCGGCGCGCGTCGCTCCGGCGTCGGCTCCAGCAGCCTGGAGCCCTGTGTCGAGGTTATCCCAGCAGCTTGGGACGGCCGGTGGGCGGCGGCATGGGCGTGTCCACCCGTAGGGTGCCGCCCGCACTCCTCCGTTCGTCTTATACAGCAGTGGGTGGAGTTGCCTCCTCCCACTCTCCGCCCGGGGGCGGAACCTTGTGGTTAAGAGACTGGCAGTGATGTGAGCTCACTGCCAGTTATTGGTTCTGCTTTCAGCTAGTCAGTCTGTCTGCAGTTTACCTCAGCCAGTCCCTAGTTGTCTGTCAGCCCTGCTATCCTTTCTCAGCCTGTTTCTGTTGGTCCTGTTAGCCCCTAGTCTGGTCTGTCCCAGTCAGCACTAGTTGCTATTCGGGTCCTGTCTATCTGCCTGTGAGCTCCATCTCCAGCCCTGCTTGTACTTGTAAGTTTTGTTGGTTTGTTACACCTGCCTCTTCTGTCGGCACTCTGTCCCCTGTTAGTAGTTCCAGCTAGGCAGTCGCCAGGTCCCTAGCCAGTGCAGGGACTGCCGCCCAGTTGTCCGCCTGGGGTTAGCCAGGGCCGAGGCAAGTAGGCAGGGACAGTGGGGTGCAGGAGATCAGGGCACCCCAACTGGCGCTCGGGGGGCAGAGTGCCGTAACAAAAGGCATGCAGACAGTGGGACACATCTTCAATGTGGCTAGCTGGGGTTGGCTTTGTTGTGTATACAGATATTAAAGGGATTGCTCAGGAAAATATGTCTGCTTTCTCCCAGGAACATCATCATACTTGTCCATTGGTTGTGTCTGGTATTGCAACCCAGTTCCATTGAAGTGAATGGAGCAAAACTGCAATACCACACATAACCTGTGCACAGGTGCAGTGCTGTCTTTAAAAGAAAGCAGCCATATTTTTATAACCCTGGACAACCCCTTTCATGAGCTCCATCCTTCGGCATGACATTGTTCAGCTTGCCTGTGCATGTTTGTAGTCGTGCTATAGTAGCGTTAGTCAAAAATATGGCTTGTTAATATTCATATAATCATGTGAAGGGTGGGTGTACCTTTTGGCAATACTTCAGTTAATAAGAACACAGACTTTGCAGTGCATATATGCATATTAAATGAACCCCATGGTCATAGGTGGCCACCATTAGCAAGAGCTAGTCGTGAGAACCCCAAAAGACTCTCCACAAAACCCAGGCTCAGGATCAGTCGCTATGAATTATTTTCTAGTTTGCCATTTCCATAAACAAGGCGCTATATGTGGTATTGCATAGGGTTGCCGTTTGGCTTTCCAAATGTTGCAAAACAACTTCTCTAAGCTTGTTAAGAGTTTTACTATTGCAACAGCTGGAAAAAGGCTACAGGTAGGTTGTAGACCAGCCAGTGGTCAGAATCCATCTAACTGTAGAGGGCGTGATATGCTGTACATGGGGCTCACAGGTATACTTTTATCTTGTTTCAGGCTCTTCTTATGGTGCTGTCAGGTGTTACCCAAGGTCAACCTTCTCCTAATCCTAAAGAAAACATAATCATCAACAATAAGGTGAGTAAAAGCTTTAGTGGACATGAATTTAGCAGTTTTTATACACAGTAGATATATTATATGTAGAAAAGCAATTAAGAAAATTTACAAAGTTAATTATGCTGTACTTTTCCTGCATTATACCTCCCCTGCCCATGTGCCCTTTATATTTTCCTTTCCCATGTGCATAACCTTACTAATAACCTTACACGTCACGATTATACACTAAATGGCAAACCACTGGGGAACACTGACATGGAAAAGGACTTGGGGAGTGTAGTTAACTGTAAGCTTAACTGGAGCAACCAGTGTCAGGCAGCTGCTGCCAAGGCAAATAGGAACATGGGCACTAGTACTCAAGAAGGAGCTTGAGGGGGTACAAAGGTGGGCAAATAAAGTAATAAATGGAATGGGCGAACTACAGTACCTGGAGAGGCTATCAAAATTGGGGTTATTTAGTTTAGAAAAAAAACCTAATAACTCTGTATAAATATATTGGGGAACAATACAGAGATCTCTCCCATCATCTATTTATACCCAGGACTGTAACAAGTGGGCGCCCTCTACATGTAGATCAAAGAAGGTTTCTACACAACATAGAAGGAGGTGCTTTACTGTAAGAGAAGTGAGACTATGGAACTCTCTGCTTGAGGATGTGGTGATGGTGAAGTCACTAAAAGAGTACAAGAGGGGTTTGGATGTCTTTCTTGAGTGTAACAATATTACATGTTATATCACTAATTACTCAGAAGGGTAGGCAATCCAGGGATTACTCCGATTGTCAGGCTTGGAGTTGGGAAGAAATTTTTTTCCCTAAAATGAGGAAAATTCGCTTCTACCTGATTGGGGTTTTCTGCTTTCCTCTGGAACAACATTGATGGCTGAACTAGATGAACATATGTCTTTTTTTTCAGCCTGACATACTATGTTACATCCTGTATTATACTGCAGAGCTGCACTCACTATTCTGCTGGTGGAGTCACTGTGTCCATACATTACTTATCCTGTACTGAGGCTAAGTTACATCCTGTATTATACTCCAGAGCTGCACTCACTATTCTGCTGGTGGAGTCACTGTGTACATACATTACTTATCCTGTACTGAGGCTGAGTTACATCCTGTATTATACTCAAGAGCTGCACTCACTATTCTGCTGGTGGAGTCACTGTGTACATACATTACTTATCCAGTACTGATCCTGAGTTACATCCTGTATTATCCTCCAGAGCTGCACTCACTATTCTGCTAGTGGAGTCACTGTGTACATACATTACTTATCCAGTACTGATCCTGAGTTACATCCTGTATTATCCTCCAGAGCTGCACTCACTATTTTGCTGGTGGAGTCACTGTGTACATACATTACTTATCCTGTACTGCTCCTGAGTTACATTCTGTGTTATACTCCAGAGCTGCGCTTTATAATAAACATTTGAACATGTTCTTCATGAAGAGGAAGAATGGAGGTGACTTCTTTTAAGTATTTCTTCGTCCAATCTTTTGTTCAAGTAAAGACCAAACTGATCTTCGACAGGGTTCCTTTTCTATCCTGCGCTAATACTGAATGCTCTTAGGAAGGTAGAGATTCATGTAGGTTCACACCTTCTCAGATACCAACCTGAGAATGGAGATCTCATTGTATGTAGGAGCCAGTATCTACTTCCAGTTCTGCCTCTTTGCTATGTATACAGTCGTCAGTGATTACTAGTGATGTGGGCAGTTGTGATTTTAGTAAATTCGTTGCTGAGGGCAAGCTTGGAGGAGAAATGCTCCTCGTTGGCCATATTCTTTCCCCATTACTTGTCAAGGTAGTCTGCTCCTATGGCACAAAACCCCTTGTTTATTACTAGTCATAGGGAGAGTTGTAGGCAATGGTGGATAGTCCAATAAGTGATGCCTGTCATCATGAATATTGTAATCTGGTGTAATTTTGATATGCTTGTCATCGAGGCATGCATGGAGGACCAGTGATCCTTGTTGACCTTCCCCCTCAGGCAGCCTTATATTTGGAATGGTATGTGGTCCTCTTTAGGATGAAACCTTCCAAGGATGACAGATGTGGCGGAATTATTGATAAAATAGAGTTAATCATTGTTACGGATTTTTACGGAAAGTGAACCCACTGGACTAACCAACCAGCCTGGTTATTATGCCAGAGCGGGAGACTAGCAGCTGATCCCAGCTGACAGGGGTACCCACAGAAGGGTAGCTGGCCCTAAGGTAAGCAGGGAGATGGAACAGTCCTTGCCTATAAGCAGAGTAATCGCCATGATAGGGGCAGCCTCACTCTGGAACCTGGGGCCTGACTAGTCCTAACAGAAATAGGGATGGAATATGAAACACTGAAACGAAAACACTGCACAGAACTAACTACTACTGAGATGAGCAAGAGGGACAAACAGAAAGGAAATTGACACACATACAGATAAGGCAAAGGTACAAATGGAACAAGCAGACAAACAGTGAAATAGACTAAAAGTCCAGAAACAGGTCACTCCTAGCAGTGGAGGGACCAGAGGAAACACCAATACTGAGGCAACCAGGAAGTGGAGCAGTTCAGCTTAAATAGGAAAGTAATTGCTCATTAACTCCACAGATAAGCTGACGGCCAGAAGGCTAGTTAACCCTCTCAGCACTGGACGAAGATAGACAAAGGATCCAAATGCACAGGAACAGCAGAAAGATGCTTGCGGTTACCTGGAACCGCAAGAGGGTGGCAGACATGAGTAGCAGACCTTACATTCATCAGAGGAATAATACACAGGAACAAAACTAGAATCAGGCAGGAACACAGGAACAGGTCATAGAATCAGAGCAGAAATGGGCAAAGTGGCTTGGGTCAGGAACAAAGCAGGTACCAACAGCAGTAGGAAACAGGACATAGGAACCAACATAGACATTGACCAACAATCAAGAACTGAAGAAACAGACAGGGTATATACCACAGAAGCTAAATTGAAAACAGCAAACAGGTAATGAGTGATGAACTCCAAAGCAGGAAAGGACTAACTGTTCTTTGACTGGTGAGAACAGAACAGCAGTAATGATAAAGAGGAATGTTCACACCATAGAGGCAAACCTAGTGTCAGCTATGATGCCTGTCAAGAAAGAGACCTGCAGCTCACGTTGGTGCCTGTTAGGTTTGTGTGGGCAAGTGAGCAGTGGGCCCACACGAATGTTACCAAAGATAGGGAACACAAGGTGGAACTACCACCAATTAACTTCTGTCCCTATCTTCTTGAAAGGGAAATGACTAAAGACCTAACAGAGACTGACAATAACTCAGACACTCACTAAGCATCCCAGCACGTATAAGCAGATGAAAATGCTATAATAAGTACGAGGTATTGGTTCATATATTGGCCAAGATATTTAAGCCCGCAAGCCACTTCAAGGCTCCTCGTTGTCTTGCGGGTCCCTACACTACCAAGACAACTAAAGCCAGACTTGCACACACATGATACAACAAGACACCAATCATACCAAAAAGGCAATAAGACACAATTCACACAGCAAGCTGCACCGCAAGGGCTACAAGATTCAAATCACACAGAAGGCCATACAGACAAGGAAACATGACTGCTCACCCTGGAAACCCAGCAGACACTGAAAGGAGCTAGTGTATATATATGAGCACAGACCCTGGGGATTGGTTGACCTGAGCAAACCACACCCAGCCAACTAAATCAACCACCTGTGGAGCTGTGCTGCTAGAAACACTGAGGGCAACAGATTTCAGCACAGCACAACCCCAACAGTGCCATTCTCATAGACGTCATGAACATACCCAAGTCTCCACCTTCATACCAGCATTTAATATTCCCATAGAATAGACGTTGAACCCTTCTGAAGGTGAGGCTGTCGGCAGATGACTTACAGTATGGCCAAAAAGTACCACCTCTACTCTTCATTTGCCCTCAGATAATGTACTGACGTCTCTTCTTTGCAGCAGAAGGCAACATTTAGTCGTAGTGAGTAAATGTAATAACTTGAGTAACTTTGACCATGAGCAGACAGTTGGTGCCTGGAAGTGTGGTACTTGGAATTCTGTCACACTTGTTGGCTGCTCCAAAACCACAGTATCAAGAATGTATTTGTCTGGACTGGTGGCTCTCGGGGCCTCCGTGCCCGCACTGCTGGACCTACCACCCGGGGTGCAGGAGTGCGGCACAGGGGAGCCCCAGCTCGGGTGATCTCCAATGGCCGCCGCCAGGTTGCTTGGGACGCAGCGGGTGCTGCCCTGTGCCGCGTCCCCATTACCATGACTACCGGGCGTGCTTTCCCGGTTTCCATCTGTTCAGCAAGGCTTGGGGCAGTTTTTCCAGCATCTCCGTGATTCGGCCCTGCTGCTGTCAGGCTCCCCGCCCCAATCAGCTGCTGGGGCGGGAGTTCTGACAGCATTTAAACATTTCTGTTTCCTTCCAGCATTGCCAGTGTATGTTTGGTCTCAAGCTACACCCGCATACCTTTTGAATTGATGCCCTGTTATGATTTACTTGCTCTTAACCTGATTTCGCTTGACCCTTTTGTACTGCATACTCTCCCATTGCCGACCCGAATTGCCAGACCTGATTCTGTGTTTGTTAAGTATCCCTGCTTGTCTGTTTGTCTGACCCCCTCCAACATTTATCTGTTAGTTGTTCTCCCTACCCCGCATCCCTAGAGAGCCTAGGGACTGTCGCCCAGTTGTCACCCGGGGCCTAGACCAGGGTGGCAAGTAGGTAGGGACAGGGGTTGCGGGTAGTATTCAGGGACCTCCAGTACCCGGACCCCAGCTCCCTGACAGTATTAGGATTGGTTGAACCATGGACAGACATCTGACTGAAGATCACACAATGGCAGACCATGTCTGGTTGATCCTAGTGGCGAGGGTCAGGCGGCATGTCTGGTATCTCAGCAACGATGTGCCACAGTGGACCCAATAGTACAACAGCAGAGAAGTTAGACAAATTTCTATATTGACCATGCAGCATATCTTGCATCGGTTGGGGTTTAATAGAGAAAGACCGATAAATGTGCCTCTGATGACTCGACATCATCGCCAACAGTGCCTCGCATGGGCCCAAGAAAGGCATCAATGCACCTTGGACACATGGGGGAAGGTGGTCTGGAGTGACAAGTGTACAGATGACCAGGTCTACATCTGGCATAAACAGCATGAAGCCGCATTCCATGGGTGATCCTTTGGGGTTCAGCAGGCCACTGGTGGCGGTGCTTTGATCTGGGGAATATTTTCTTGGCAAGGCCTAGGACTATTGATCATCATACCATGATCCTTCAATAGTGAACACTACAGGGTCCTGTTAGCTGACCATCTACATTCACATCTTCAGAAAGTCTTCCCCAACCACAGTGCCATTTTTCAAAAGGACAATGCTTTGTGTCATTGAGCTCGCATCACTAGGGAGTGATTGGAGGGACATGACAATAAATTCTTCACACTGCCTTGGCCCCCAAACTCACCGGACTGTAACCCTATTGAACAAAAGGGCTGTGAGATCTTCTCCCACTTGTCTGCAAAATGTACACCAAATGATGTAGCTGCTGCCGCATGCATGGCCATGGGCTTGGTTCAAGTTGAGTATGGAGTATGTTGGCCACCATGTGGAATCTGTTCCCTGACATCTGGAAACCGTGACTGTGTTCCTAATGCGGCGATCATTCAGCGGATTCTCATAAGGTCATCCCCCATTTTCTAGAACTATCTACATTTCTTGTAACTACTAACAGAATTGTTTGGAATCTGGAGGGACCTGGCGCCCGCTATGGGAATGTTAGGAGAATTTTCTTCTTGTGAGAGGTTATAGGGTCTCTGTAAAAAAACTAATTTAGCTTGTCATTTTGCCATCTGTCTCCTCTAATCTGTCTTCCATCTGCTAAGTTATTAGCTTGTAGCAGCCAATTTATCTATTTTTGATATTTTTTACATGTCCATGTTCTACCTTGTGTTTGTTTTAACATTTTTAAGATGGCTGTCTGCAGGGTCAGTGACTAATCTCCTAGGAAACATCTCATACTGTCAACACATCTTGATGCCGAATGTACCATCGTTCCAGGAAATAATGTGGACAACCAATTAGTCCTCCTAAGTATTAAATGATCCTTGGGGAAGGAGGGTGTAGGGGGAATGGAAACAAAAAATGTTCCCAGGTGTGAAAGAAGAACGGATGACTTATTTCTCACCTTTCAAAGCTTTGAGAAAGTGGTTTTATTTTTTGTGCTGTGCTAAAAACTTAAAAATAGTCCCAAATTTAGAGCTGAAGGATTATTGTTTCATGACGACTTAATTAGAGTCTTGTTGACAAGCGTAGACTGTAATATAAGGGCATAGTTTAACCCTTCATGTAGTGAATACAGGATGAGGTTTAGAACAAGCATAGGCTTTAAAGACAGGCAGTGCAATTCGTATCCACGAGTGTAAAGGAAAAATCGAAAGTACATGCCTTTCAATTCCCGCGTTTTACCGCGGATTGTCAACGTGGAAGGTGAGCGTGGAATCCGCAATCCAAATCCGATAGTGTATGACCGGCCTTAATCAGAGTGCTTGAGATACCTGAGCGTTTGTGCTCAGCTATTTCCGTTTATCCCATTGAAATGAATAGAGCGACTCCGTGCGTGCTTGAGCGCTGCTCCAATCACTCTCCCCTCTGAGGACTGGTGAACATCTCAGCGGTGAGACTCCCATCAATCAAACTTTTATCACTTATCTTATGGATAGGTGATAAAAAATCTTGGGATAACCCCTTTATTGTCAGAGAAGGCCTTTAAATTTTTGGACAGTGCTCCAGTGATCTACTGACCAAAACCCTTGGTGGTCACCAAATCAATGGAGCAAGTTCCAACCTGCCACAAAGTACTGGGCAACCATGTAATAGATGGCTGGGCTGAGTTTACCAGCCTTAGAGCACCTCTTTCTTAATAAGACTCCATTCTGGTAAATAGAGGGGGCCTCAAATTAGTGACCGCCCCCATTGTTTTCCAAGGCACTGCAGACTGGAGGACTGAAGTCTTAGCAAATTCTGTCAAAGTAAACTGACGGATTGTTTCTAAGCTCCTCCCCTAGCCAGCTTCCCTTTTGTGAACATGCATTCATTGCCTTTCCACTGAGCTATTACAGAGGGATGTATGAGAGTGCTGGGGGATGGAGGAGATCGGGAGGACAGAGAGTAGATAAAGCTACTATTACAGAGGGCTGTAACTCACTGTGGGTAAATTTTCTGTTCTTTTCAGCAGTGAGGGGGAACATGACCAGCAGCTACTCAGCGAGAGGATGAGCTAGAGAGAGAGATAGCTGTGCAGTATTGAGTGGGCGTGGTTATGCTACACAGCCTGTGAAAGGAGGGGAGAGAGAGCTGAGCTTGTGCACCTTCATGAGAGAGACCGGCTGATCAGTGCTGGGAACACCCCTTAGCCATAAATATGAATCTAGAAGATCATGCAAACCAAGTTTACTGCTTTCTAAATGCATGAGAAAAAAAACTCAATGCAAAGAAAGATAAGGGCATCGCTTTTTTCTGCAAGGAAAGTAAAATATCTGTGTGTTCATTTTTCATGCACAAAGGTTTTAAACTTTGCAGCTCAAGGTAATTGCCTGTATAGCCTTCCTTGATGTGTGTTTTCCAAGTAAGCTTGTTACTAAAGCTGCGAATTGGCAGGATCCATCACAAGCATCAATATTAATAATACAAAGCCCCGTACTAGATACTTTTTCTGCTCTTGCCTGAAACTTTGTTTGAAGGACACACATTACTACCGAAAACCTAGAGACGCAGGCTATGTGGTAAGTATAGGAATTCTTCATGCCTGGTTTTAATTAAAATACGATGTGGTGCAATTACCTCTGTACAATGTGAAGCCCTAGGGTAACCGGCAGCCAGTTAGGTTGAGAAGTTGCTTAAAGATGCCAATTAACGCACTCTGTAATTATACTTAGTTATCATAACATTACACGCCTGCCTGGGAATATCAAATATGTCTTCATATTACTCTGTCACTCATCTCCCAACAGAAGCTGCAGCGCAGGATGGCACCAAACCGCCAGAAGAGAGACTGGATCATTGACACCTTCAACCTTCAAGAAGAGTTGCCAGGCCCTTACCCCAAACTAGTTGGCACGGTAAGCACTGCAATATTCCCTAGTGAGGAGATAGCAACAAAGACTTAAACAGTCAAACTAGACCAGCTGCAACCTAGTAGAACCTGGTAGAAAATGTTCAATTCCCAGCAGCGCCCCCACAGGGGAAATAAAGCATTGCACAGTTTTCATTGCAATCAATATGCTGCCCATATATTGTATAGTTTTTTTAGGCCCTTCAGAGAAAGATGCACTTTGTAGCTGCTCTCTGGTCTAGCATATAGATGAGGGTCCTGAATAAGAGGTGTATCTCAGGGGCAGTGCAGGATAAGTAATGTAGGTACACAATGACTCCACCAGCAGAATAGTGAGTGCAGCTCTGGAGTATAATACAGGATGTAACTGAGGGTCAGTACACGATAAGTAATGTATGTACACAGGGACTCCACCAGCAGAATAGTGAGTGCAGCTCTGGAGTATAATACAGAATATAACTCAGGACCAGTACAGGATAAGCAATGTATGTACACAGTGACTCCACCAGCAGAATAGTGAGTGCAGCTCTGGAGTATAATATGGGACATCTCAGGATCAGTACAGGATAAGTAATATATGTACACAATGACTCCACCAGCAGAATAGTGAGTGCAGCTCTGAATATAATACTAGATGTATCTCAGGATCAGTATGCTGATAATGGTTATTTCAGTACAATTCTATAGAATCTAAATCTCCTCTTTAGGCTGGATACAGACGAATGTATATCGGCTCGGTTTTCACGCCGAGCCGATATACGGTGTCCTCATCTGCAGGAGGGGGGGGAGATGGAAGAGCCAGGAGCAGGAACTGAGCTCCCCCCCTCTCTGCCCCTCTGCACTATTTGCAATGAAAGGAGGCGGGACAGGCTAAATTATGAGAATTAGCCCCACCCCTGCCCCGCCTCTCCTCTTTGCAAATAGTGCAGAGGGACGGAGAGGAGGCAGAGAGGAGTCGGGAGCTCAGAGCACTGCTCCTGGCTCTTCCAGCCTCCCCCCCTGCAGAGAGAGACGACGTATATCGGCTGGGCATGAAAACGCAGCCGATATACGTTCGTCTGAATCCAGCCTTAGGCTTCTTTTACATGGTCTACAAAATCATCGTTACAAAACGCATGTGTTGCAGCTGTTCTGATATCTTCGCCTTGCTATCAGACTGGACTAAGATTTAGCTGTGTCTCTACCTTTCCTGGGTCTGAGGGGCATGGTGTCAGGTGAGTGATGTCAGTTCTCACCTGATTCTAGTTGCCCTGCCCTATATTGCTATCTCCCTCTGCTTAAATCCTCTGTGCTGCTTGCTTGCTGTGAATTGTGTATTTTGCATTTCATCTGTTTGCATCGGTAAATGAAACTTTACTTTTAGTCATTTCTGCCATCCACCTCCCCCAAATGGCATCTTTCACCCATCCTTGCTGAGATGCTTTCCTTATCTAAGGAGAGCAATAAATTTCACCCCCCCCCCCCTTTTGGTCATTAGGTTTGCAATGCTAAAGTCAGCTGGCCAGTCAATTGGAACCTGATTAGCCACTCCCAGCTGTTTCCTAGTCATACCTTAAACTTTTACTATAATATCAGTGTAAGCATGCATGCCACGCGGGTGGCTGCCACGCGAATATAATGCTGTAGGAAGTATGCTGTAGAAAGTATGCTGTAGAAAGTATGCTGTAGAAAGTATGCTGTAGAAAGTATGCTGTAGAAAGTATGCTGTAGAAAGTATGCTGTAGAAAGTATGAGACAGTTTGACCATGGCAGTTCGACATGGTAGGAGACAGGTAGGCCACAAACTCTGCCTAAATACTTTACACTTCAAAGCTATCGCTAATGCTGTCACCTCTGTTCTCATTCTTGCTCTCCGTTTCAGAACTTCTTTCAAGTGCCAACCTCTGGGGCACTCTATACACATTAGCCCCTCTCTCCTGTCCTCGCCTATGCACAGCTCTCATGCACTCTTTACCTTCTTGCTTAGCCTCAAACCCCCTAGTGCCACTAACAAAAATAACAGCCGCCCTCATAAATCTCCTAGCCATCTGCTAACCCTCTCTATCCTGCTGCTACTAGCTGCTGGGGATATCTCTCCCAATCCTGGCCCACCCTCCACTGCTCCTAGCTATCACCCCCTACCTGACTCACTAAGAAAATCCCCAAGCCCAACTGATAGCCCATGCATAGCCTCCCCTGACTCCTTTAAATGTGCCCTCTGGAACTGCCAGTCAGCATGTAATAAACTCCCCACCATCCATGACTTTTTTACTGCTAAATCTTTAAACCTGCTAGCTCTCACAGAAACGTGGATACAGCAGTCTGACACGGCCTCCCCTGCTGCACTGTCTTACAATGGCCTGCAGTTCTCCCATACCCCGAGACCAGATGACAGGCGTGGCGGAGGAGTAGGTGCTCTTCTTTCCCCGAAATGCACCTACCAGGTCATCCCCCCTGTACCCTCACTCACTTTTCCATCATTTGAGGTACATATGCTACGGCTTTTCCGCCCGCTGTCCATGCGAGTAGCAGTTATCTATCGCCCCCCAGGTGCTCCTCGCCTGGTTTTGGACCACTTTGCTGCCTGGCTCCCCCACTTCCTATCCTGTGCAATTCCAACCCTCATCTTAGGTGATTTTAACATCCCCACTAATGACCCTACCTCCCCATCTGCCTCTAAGCTTCTTTCGCTCACCTCCTCCCTTGGTCTCTCTCAACTCACAGCCTCTCCCACTCACAGGGATGGCAACACTCTTGATCTGGTCTTCTTCCGTCTCTGCTCTGTTTCCAACTTCACTAACTCCCCTCTCCCGCTCTCGGATCATAACTTCCTCTCTTTCTCTGTCACGCTCCCTACCATCTCTCCAGACCCACCTACCTACAGTACCTACAGGAACCTTAAGGTCATTCACACCCAGGACTTTGCTGAATCCCTACAGTCCTCTCTGTCCCCCATCTCTCTCCTCTCCTGCCCCAACCTGGCTGCCGCTCACTACAACACCGCTCTCAAACATGCCCTGGATGAAGCAGCGCCCCCCAGAACCCGAGCCATTCGATGTAGAACACGGCAACCCTGGCTCACACCTCATACACGCTTCATCCGGCGGTGCTCTAGAAGTGCTGAACGGCTGTGGAGGAAATCGCAAACGGCACCAGACTTCCTCCACTACAAATTCATGCTCAGAACCTACAACCTCGCCCTCCACCATGCCAAACAAGTCTACTTCACCTCTCTAGTCTCCTCATTATCGCACAACCCTAAACGGCTCTTTGATACTTTTCACTCCCTTCTCAGCCCAAAACCGCAGCCCCCAGTGACGGATCTCAGTGCTGAAGAGTTGGCTGCTTACTTCAAAAAGAAAATAGACGACATCCGTCAGGAAATAACTTCCCAATCCCAGACTAGCCCTGACCCTAGTCCTGTCAGCACTGCATCTAGCTCCTGCTCACTGTCTGTACTCAGACCAGCGACAGAGGAAGAAGTCTCCAAATTGCTCCTCTCTGCTCGCCCCACCACCTGCGCTAGCGACCCTCTCCCCTCACACCTCCTCCGTTCCTTCTCCCCAGTGGTCATCTCCCATCTCACCACTATATTCAACCTCTCTCTGACCTCTGGCATCTTTCCCTCTTCTTTCAAACACGCCATCATATCCCCACTGCTAAAGAAACCGACTCTGGACGCGACTGATGCTGCCAACTACAGACCCATCTCAAACCTCCCCTTCATCTCCAAACTACTAGAACGCCTAGTTTACTCCCGCCTCGTAAGCTATTTATCAGAGAACTCTCTCCTAGACCCCCTACAGTCTGGCTTCCGACCTCAACACTCGACAGAAACTGCCCTTACTAGGGTATCCAATGACCTACTGACAGCCAAATCGAGGGGCGATTACTCCCTACTGATCCTCCTCGACCTTTCTGCAGCGTTTGACACTGTTGACCACAAACTCCTCCTCAGTATGCTACGCTCCATTGGCCTAAAGGACACTGCCCTCTCCTGGTTCTCCTCTTACCTATCTGACCGCTCTTTCAGTGTCTCCTTTGCTGGCTCTACCTCCCCTCCTCTTCCCCTTGCTGTTGGGGTCCCCCAGGGCTCGGTCCTTGGCCCCCTTCTCTTCTCTATCTACACAGCCCCTATTGGACAAACCATCAGGAGTTTTGGCCTCAAATACCACCTGTACGCTGATGACACCCAGCTATACACCTCTGCCCGTGACATCTCTGCACCCTTCCTCCAAAACATCACTAACTGTCTGTCCGCTGTCTCTAACACTATGTCCTCTCTCTACCTAAAACTAAACCTCTCTAAAACTGACTTACTGGTATTTCCACCCTCCACTAACCGACCTCATCCTGACATCTCCATCTCAGTGTGTGGCGCCACCATAACTCCTAGACAACACGCCCGCTGCCTTGGGGTCATATTTGACTCTGATCTCTCTTTTGCCCCCTACATCCAATCTCTGGCCCGAACATGTCAGCTGCACCTCAAGAACATCGCAAGAATCCGCTCTTTTCTCACTGTGGAGACGTTAAAAACGCTTATTGTCGCCCTCATCCACTCCCGGCTCGATTATTGCAACTTGTTGCTGATCGGCCTCCCCTGCACCAGACTCTACCCTCTCCAGTCCATCCTGAATGCGGCAGCCAGGCTCATCTTCCTGTCCAGCCGCTACTCGGACGCCTCTGTCCTGTGCCGGTCACTGCACTGGCTGCCCGTTAAATACAGAATTCAATTCAAACTCGCTACCTTCATCCACAAAGCCCTCCACAGTACAGCGCCACCCTATATCGCCTCCCTCTTCTCAATCCATCAACCAGCCCGGGCTCTCCGCTCTGCTAATGAAACCAGACTGAGTGCCCCTTTCATTCGAACTTCTCATTCCCGCCTCCAAGACTTCTCCAGAGCAGCACCGATCCTCTGGAACGCACTACCAAAAGCTACCCGAGCAATCCAGGACTCGCAGAATTTCAGGCGTGCTCTAAAAACGCACCTCTTCAGGGAGGCATACCGCATTCCCTAAACAAACCTCTCTGTACTCCGCCTGATAACATGCTCCCTGACCTACTGACTGCAATCCCTGCTAGCCATCATAAACCGCTCCTGCAGTCACACCGTTTCTGCCGTCACACGGCTAAATGTCTGACCATTGTCTATGTGTATAGCATCGCTCACTCTCCACCTCGCCATACTGTGCACATCTCCAGCCCCTTTACCCTCTGTATCACCCCATTACTTGTAGTATGTAAGCTCGTTGGAGCAGGACCCTCACCCCTATTGTTTCCATCAACTGATTACTATATGTAACCGTGGTTCTGTAATGTTTGTATTTTGTCTTTCTGTATTCCCCCCTCTCTATGTAAGCGCTGCGGAATATGTTGGCGCTATACAAATAAAGATTATTATTATTATTATATTGGCTGAATTAGATTTGACTTCTGTGCTGGTCAATTCAGTTTCCTTCTGAGTTTGCTGAGGAGCACAGCCTGCCTCTGGAGCTTCTTTTCCTTGCTGCAGACTTCTGCTACAGCTAAGTACCACAGTTGGTTTCCTTGTACTGTTTCTTTTATATTCAGGGTTCCCTTGTAGGGATATATTAGTGGCCAAGGTACATGTGTGAGTCCGCACTTATCAGAGTGATCAGCCTGCCTATTAGGCAGGGGTCTCTCCTGGGATAGGGGTTCTCAGGTTTAGAATTTCTCTTAGTTTCATTTTGTGTTTACATTGCACAGTTGTGCTTTTGGTTGTGTTACACACGGTTGTACTTATTTTTGTGTTGGTGTACATTGCAGATCATATCAGGACACAACAGATTGACCAGACCATTCATATTCATTGAGATTTTGCTTGTTGATATATGCAACAGCATGTATGTGAAGCTTATGGTTTCCAATGGGTTCTTTCACATGAGAGATGTTTTGTAGCCTGAAAGAACCCATTAGGGCTCCCACCCACTGGCGTCTTTTTCTCCACTGCGCTGCGAGAGTAAGTGAAAACTCTCGCAGAGCAGTGCGAGAAAATCGCTGGGATATCACTCCGACATTGCCAGTCTTTACAATGGGGCCAGTGGCAGCAGCGCTAACCCCATTGAAAAGATATGGAGAATGCCGCAGACTTCTGCCACAGCTGTGACCGCGGGGGACCATGGGGATGAAGGGATCCTCTGTCACAGCTGTCAAAGCTGTGGCAGAACTCCGCGGCATGCTATCCCATTGCTTTCAATGGGATCGGCACTGCTGCCGATCCCATTGAAAGCAGTGGTTTCTGACAAGCCCTGCAGAATGATTATCGGAGAAGGGCTTGAAATATAAGCCCTTCACTGATAATCATCAAAAAGTGGTTAAAAAAATAATTAAAAAGTTACTCACCCCGACACTGCTACTGAGCTCTTTCAGCAGACGGGGATTTAAAAATCCCCGCCTCCTGAAAGGGCTGTGTGGATTGGCTGAGGGCTCAGCCAATAGCAGCTAGTGCTTAGCTATTGGCTGAGCGCTCAGCCAATGGCAGATAGCTCTTAGCTATTCATTCATGAATAGCAATATCTTAGCTATTCATGAATAAATAGCTAAGAGCTATCTGTCATTGGCTGAGCGCTCAGCCAATAGCTAAGCAGTAGTTGCTATTGGCTGAGCCCTCAGCCAATCTGCACAGCGCTTTCAGTAAGCGGGGATTTTTAAATCCCTGTCTGCTGAAAGTGCTGGACAGCAGTGCCGGGGAGCCAGCCGGAGGACGCGGCTGACAGCAGGAGAGGTGAGTAACTTTTTAATTATTTTTTTAACCACTTTTTGATGATTATCGGCGAAGGGCTTATATTTCAAGCCCTTCTCCGATAATCATTCTGCGGGGCTTGTCACAAACCACTGCTTTCAATGGGATCGGCAGCAGTGCCGATCCCATTGAAAGCACTGGGATAGCATGCCGCGGACTTCTGCCACAGCTGTGACAGCTGTCACAGCTGTGGCAGAAGTCCGCGGCATTCTCCATATCTTTTCAATGGGGCTAGCGCTGCTGCCGCTGGCCCCATTGAAAAGACTGGCGATGTCGCAGCGATATCCCACCGATTTTTGGGATATCTGCCGGCGTTTTTCTCACACTGCGATGCGAGACTTTAACTTTAGAATCGCATCGCAGTGGAGAAAAAAAACGCCAGTGGGTGGGAGCCCTTAGAAACCATTGGCTTCACATTCATGCATTTTGTAGCAACGATTTTGTAGCCTGTGTGAAAGAGGCCTAACACATATACTATGCTGTATAATGTATTTAGTAATCAAGGATTGCAATGCAAAGGAGAACATCACGTTTTAGGAGGAGGAAGCACTACATGTTTTTCGGGAAGTGATTTATGTGCAACACACAGCAGTTCCTGAAGTTTGCCCTCTTACAGCCACATTCTATTGCACCCATTTACTGCCTTTATATAAGCAGGCACATCACTTACAGAAGGTTACTGTCCCTTTAACTTTGCAAGAATGCTCTTGCAGGAGTCTTTTGTTATACTTACCACATACTCGCCTACTCCTAATTATTCTGACATTTTGCTGTTCTTACTTCTTAATAAGCTGGTTGAACTGCTCAAGTAATTATGTTCTGCAATCATCTACTACCTGAGATACAATTGTCTCTGTTTTCATATAATTACACGGACCTGCAAATCTAATGTAATCTAGTCAGTTTCTTTTGGCTGGGGGTTGGGAGGATGTTCCTGGTATAGGCATGAAAGATAATACACAGTGCACATAGATAGGGGGCGCTACAAATAACTGCCTCACAATGTAAGCTATGAAGATTAATATTGGTAAGATTTCATTTCAGAAAGGCAGATTTCAATGGACTCAGAAAGAGGGTAGGAAGGATCCAGTGGCTGGATGTTTTTAAGGAGAGAAATGACCAAGAGGGTTGGGAAATAATCTGAAATAAGATTCTCAAAGTACAATTAACAATCCCTGAAAGAAGGAAGAATGGCAAGCATTTAAAGAGACCAGGATGGAAGAACACAGAACTTACATACATGCTAAAAGGAAAAATACTCAGAAGGCAAGTAGAGGAGCAAGAGACACCCATCACAAACTAAAATGTTTTTATACAAATGCCCAGAGCATGGGGAACAAACAAGGAGAATTGGAGCTCCTAACACATGAAGAGGAATATGATGTCATAGGCATCACGGAAACTTGGTGGAATGATAGGTATGATTGGAATACATGGCTTGAAGGATACAACTTATTTATAACAAAAAGACCTAAAAAAAGGGGAGGAGGTATTGCGTTGTATGTTAGGAAAACATTCATCTCCACAGAGATTCAAGCTTCAGGGCATGGGAGTTCTGTAGAAACTGTTTGGGTAAGAATACAAGGACAACAGAAAGGACACCATTGTAGGCATTTACTATAGGCCGCCTGGACAAGCAGAAGACATGGAGGAACTCTTTCTACATCAGATGGACAAGCTCTTAAAAAAGCCCAACATAGTGATCATGGGAGATTTTACCTATCCAGACATTTGTTGGGAATCTCTCAGGTAAAAGTAATGGATCCAACAAATTCTTATCGGCTCTTGCTGACAACTTTATCTTCCAAAAGGTTTAAAGGAAAACAAGGGGATCTGCTGTCTTAGACCTAATTCTTACCAACAGGGAGGAAATGATTGAGGGAGTAAGGGTGGCTGGGACCTCAGTAGGCAGTGATCATGATATCCTTGAATTTTGGATAAAAAGGGGAGGAAGACTTGAGGAAACTCAGACCTTAAAGGGGTTGTCTCGCAAAAGCAAGTGGGGTTAAGCACTTCTGTATGGCCATATTAATGCACTTTGTAATATACATCGTGCACTAAATATGAGCCATACAGAAGTTATTCACTTACCTTCCCTGCGCTGGCGTCCCCGTCTCCATGGCTCCGTCTAACTTCAGCGTCTAATCGCCCGATTAGATGCGCTTGCGCAGTAGGGTCTTCTGCCTTCGGGTCTGTCCGGCAGCAGCGGCGTTCTGGCTCCACCCCCTTCTACGCGTCATCGCATAGCCCCGCCCCATCACGTGTGCCGATTCCAGCCTCCTGATTGGCTGGAATCGGCACACATGATGGGGCGGAGCAACGCGATGCCGCGTAGAAGGGGGCGGGGCCAGAACACCGCTCGTGCCAGACCGAGCCGAAGGCAGAAGACCCTTCTGCGCAAGCGCGTCTAATCGGGCGATTAGACGCTGAAGTTAGACGGAGCCATGGAGACAGGGACGCCAGCGCAGGGAAGGTAAGTGAATAACTTCTGTAGGGCTCATATTTAATGCACGATGTATATTACAAAGTGCATTAATATGGCCATACAGAAGTGCTTAACCCCACTTGCTTTCGCGAGACAACCCCTTTAAGGTTGGATTTCAGAAATGCATATTTCAATGAACTCAGAAAGAGGATAGGAAGAATCCAATGGCTGGATGTTCTTAAGGACAGAAATGCCCAAGAAGGTTGGGAAATATTGCGAAATTAGATTGTTAAAGCACAATTGTTAACAATCCCTAAAAGAAGGAAGAATGGGAAGCATTTAAAGAGACCAGAATGGATGAACACAGAACTTGCACACATGTTAAAAAGAAAGAAAAATATGTTTATCAAATGGAAAGAGGTGGAAATATCTAAAGAAGAATATAATGCGGTCTGCAGAAACTGTAGGGCAAGTGTCAGAAAAGCTAAAGCTAATAATGAATTGAGGCTTGCAACAGAGGCCAAAAGCAATAAAAAAGGATTTGGGGGGGTATGTCAAAAGCAAAAGAAAAGTCAAAGATGCTATTAGATGCTTACAAGATGAAAATGGTGAAATGGTTAAAAATGGTGTTCAGAAGGCCGAACTTTTAAATTCCTATTTTGTATCTGTTTTCTCTCAGAAAGTAGATGGAACGTCAGCTGATCTTCCCTGTGCTATTGGGGGAATAAAAGAATGCTGGCTATCTGTAAGCAGAGAGATGGTGAGGGAACACTTAGCTAACTTAAATTAATTCAAGTTTCAAGGTCCAGATAAATTACATCCTAGGATACTGAAGGAAGCAGCGGAGGTAATTGCTGAACCACTCGCCATAATCTTTGAAAATTCCTGGAGAACAGAAGAAGTCCCATAAGATTGGAGGAGGTCAAATGTTGTACCTATCTTCAAAAAAGGGAAGAAGGTGGATCCAGGAAACTACAGGCCTGTGAGCCTGACTTCTATACCGGGAAAGATGTTTGAGCAAAATATTAAACAGCATGTATGATAGTACTTGGATGAAAATTGAATAATTAACCAGAGCCAGCATGGGTTTGTAACAAAGAAGTCATGTCAGATTAATCTAATTTACTTCTATGATAGTATCACTGACTGGGTTGATCAAGGAAATGCGGTGGATATAGTTTTTCTTGACCTTAGTAAAGCATTTGACAAAGTATCCCATACTATAGTTATTGAAAAAAAAGGACAAATATGGGATTGACAAGGCAACTGTTAAGTGGATTCACAACTGGCTGAGTGATGGTACTCAAAGAGTGGTCATAAATGGCTGCACATCCAAGTGTAAGAATGTATTAAGTGGGGTACCACAAGGCTCTGTCCTGGGCCCGGTGTTGTTCAACATTTTTATAAATGATCTGGAGAAGGGAATTAATGGGAAACTGATCAAATTTGCTGGTTACATAAAGCTAGGAGGGATAGCTAACACTAGGGAAGAGAAGCATTCAAAAAGATTTAGAAAAGCTTGCACAGTGGGCGGTGACTAACAGAATGGTATTTAGCAAGGAGAAATGTAAAGTCCTGCATCTGGGCAAGAAAAATGAAGATAGCACATACAGAATGGGAGGAATTGAGCTAAGCAGCAGCACATGTGAAAAAGACCTGGGTATACTAATAGATCATAGACTGAACATGAGCCAACAGTGTGATGCAGCAGCCAAAAAGGCAAACACAATTCTGGGATGTATTAAGAGAAGCATAGACTCTAGATAATGTGAGGTAATTATCCCCCTCTACTCTTCCTTAGTCAGACCTCATCTGGAATAATGTGTCCAGTTCTGGGCACCCCACTTCCAAAAAATATATAGACAAACCGCAGCAAGTTCAGAGAAGAGTTACCAAGATGGTGAGCTGTCTGCAAATCATGTCCTAGGAGGTACGGTTAAAGGATCTGAGAATGTTTAGCTTGCAAAAAAGAAGTCTGAGAGGAAACTTAGTAGCGGTCTATAAGTATCTGAAGGGCTGTCACAGTGCAGAGGGATCAGCCCTATTCTCATTTGAAAAAGGGAAAACTAGAAGCAATGGGATGAAACTGAAAGGGAGGAGACACAAATTGAATATTAGAAAAAACTTTCTGACAGTGAGGGTGATCAATGAGTGGAACAGGTTACCATGGAAGGTGGTGAGTTCTCCTTCAATGGAAGTGTTCAAACAAAGGCTGGACAAATATCTGTCTTGGATGAATTAGTAAATCCTGCACTGAGCAGGGGGTTGGACCCAATGACCCTGGAGGTCCCTTCCAACTCTACCATTCTGTGACCTCTTTTGAGCATAAAAGGCAATATACAAAGACCCAATCAACCAATAACATAGTACCATCCACCATAATAATTAGATATCAACAAGAATCACCTGTGGGAATAGGATGCGCTCTTCTATTTCACATGCTGTTTTGGTATGCACAACATTTTTTCTATTCCCATAGGTGATTGTTGTTGATATTTAATTATTGTGGTGAGTGTTGCTGGTACTATATGATTGGTTGATTGTTACTTGAATCTCATTGCAAATATGGGGTCTTTGTATTGTAAGAACTGTGGATCTGGAACCACTGTGTCAACCTACCAGGTAGGTGAAGATCCAATCCAGCATGGCTCACAGCCAACCCCAGCGTGGGAGGTAAGATACCAGATGAACAGCCCCATATACAGATGGAAACTAGGGAAGGTACCTTGCCCTGAACTGATGACTAGGAGAGGGAAACCCCTGCCTATAAGCGGAGCACTCTTCCCGATAAGGACGACCCCATGGTCTTCCTCTAGGCACTGACTTAACCTGGCGGGCCAGAACACCTATAGGACAAAGATAGAACAACAATGGGGAGTACAGAAACAAAGAAGGAACGAGCTAACAAGGATAAACAGAGAAGAAGACGACAGGAAAAACAGACCACAGAGTACATGAACAAAGAACACAGAGCACAAGCAGAATGCAAGGTAACTGCCAAAGCAGCAGCTGGACATGAAGTGAAGGGAACAAACTCTCAACAACACTGCAGCAAGGTCTGAAAGGCCCAGGGCAGCTATATAGGGCGGTGATTGGAAAAGGTGCCTCATCTGAAGAGAAGGCCTGAAGCTATTAACCCTAGGAGTGCTGGAAGAGAGTGAATATAAGATCAGGGAACAGAGAGAATGGGACGACGCTCATATTTTCCAGACACAGAAGCAGAAGATTGTGCCTGAACAGTGCACCTAACATGTAGATTGCCTTTTATGATTGAAAAAGGTCCCTGTTCTTGGACCGAAACGTAGCTTTTATACATTTTGGAATGAAATAAAACTATATTTTTGTAGACTTTCAATTGATGCTGCCATGATCTACTTATACCTGTAGGTCTGACTTCACCACTAGATGGGCACAATGACAAGTACCAATATTTTTGGCTCCAGGGCTGAAGTGCCTTAGTCACAGTGCCATATCTCTCCCATATGCAGCGTGGAACTTGGCATCTTAACTAATGAGGATGGAAAATGTCCTATAGGTAACGGATGGCAAGCTGCATCCTTATATTCTATACATTGAATGGCACACCTTGAAACAGCCTACAGCTTTGCATAGATTACTTGCTGCTTGTTATAAATTCTCTTTCACGTAGATTGACTTGATCTCATAGTAAAAAAAAGGTCAAAAATAGCTGAAACAGGCAATATTTTATGCTACCTTGTTCTAACGTTTTCAGGACTAGTCCTAAACATGTGTGTCCTCCCCAGTCACAGTTGGATGTTCCATGTGTGAACAGTATCTATATATTCTATAATCATACAGGGCATATAGGATGACAAAGAGGCAGGGAGGGAGCTCTAGTTTGAGATCCACATCCATGAGTACCTTTCATTTGGGGTGATGTCATTTGACATCCAATAAGATTTACTAAACAGTAGTGCTCCAAAAACTGTCAGGTTGTCATTTTGCCATGGTTGGAACCACTTGGCTTTGTATTGCCTCTGCACCATCCTGCAACATTTACCTTTGTGACTTTCGGCAATCATTTTGTTTAAAAGTAATATTTTCGGCCAGGGACAAGGTTTCTACATTGTGACTATATTCCCAATCATGCTAGGTCCTGTGTGACTGTCCCAGAGTTTGGGTGTTATCCTGTCATCTCAAGAAGCAAGAGACATGTACTGATTCCCATTCCCAACACTGGGCCTCTTGTCTATTACTAGCAATGAAAATGCTGTTCTTCACTCACTCTCAGCAGTGCCAGGCGCTGTGCTCTGTATAGCATAGGAGACACTGACTGCAAGAGGGACACAGAATGTCACTGGATTCAAATGGGGGAACAGAGGAGGCACTGTCTGCAAGTTGGCACTGAGCCTAAGTGGGGGCACAAAGGGAGCATTAGTACTGTAGGGGGCACAAAGAGGTTCATTCGGGTAAGCAATAAGATGGGGAGATTGTGCGGAGACAAATTGTGGCTGGGAGGAGTGTTGATGGTGGTCTGGGCCCAGATAGAGGAGAAAAACGAAAACGGAGGGGACAAATACAGAATATGTCAGCTGTAATCTCATGAGGTAACTATAGAGTAATCATTATCACTGTGTTTGACTACATCATTACTCCAAGAGGACACAAAGGGCACGGCTTAATCCTTAAAACATAAAGGGTGTGGCCTATTGTTACTAAAATAATGCTTTGGAGCTCTACACACTGAAGGACTTATCTCTCTTCTTG
Organism: Eleutherodactylus coqui; assembly: GCF_035609145.1. Classification (NCBI taxonomy): domain Eukaryota; kingdom Metazoa; phylum Chordata; class Amphibia; order Anura; family Eleutherodactylidae; genus Eleutherodactylus; species Eleutherodactylus coqui. The sequence continues at coordinate 19,588,051 of NC_089849.1, read as the reverse complement.
TTGTTTGAAAATTGGGAGGTATGTATATGCATATTACTCTAGAGCAGTCTCCTCATTACCTCTCTCCATCTGTTGCAAAACTACAACTCCCAGCATGCCCTGGAAGACCGGCTTAGTGTTCCATACTATTTTTCTCATGCTGCTGATTTAGTTAGGAATGAAATAGAAAAAAAACCTCTTTCCGTTTTGGTTTGGCACATTTATGAATGATGACACAATGAATACACACACCACATGGATTTTGGTTAATGGGTTTTGTTGCCCGGAGGGTGTACTGCAGTGTCACATGCCTTGTGGGCATACTTGGCAAGAATAGATTAATGACGGTGTTTTATTTTTGTCTTTCTTTGAATCTTGTGACTGCTATCTGGTAGGTGAAACTGGAAGAAGGATTTCAGCTTGTATATAAGCTGCAGGGGAAAGGGGTGGACGAAGATCCCAAAGGACTTTTCCATATAAATGGAGACACTGGATCAATTTATGTGCATCGGGAAGTAGACTTTGAAACCACCCGATTATTCAAAGTAAGTGTGACAGTTATCAGGGACTGTAAGAATGATCTGTCCGTCCACATCCATCCAGTCTAGCCTAATTTAATCTATCTATCCTCCATGGCTGGGCATCACCACAGTCCTGCTAAATGCCATTGCCATGACTTCACTGACATTCTGCTTATGTACCCACATTTGGGAGCTGCACCCCCTTGCTGTGACCTCTCATCCTCTCTTGCTTATCACCCTTCTCTCTCTCTTTCATTCTCTTTCTCTAATCCAACCTCTCTTACCATCTCTCTTTTAACCCCTTTTATTCTATGGCTGTCAACTACCATCTGTCTCTCATTACCCCATTCTCTCTCTTGTCCCCTCCCTTCCCTTCTCTCTCCTACCCCCTCTCTCTATCTCATCCCCACTCTCCTCATCCATTCTCTCTCTCTCCCTGTCCCTCTCTCATCCACTATTCATGCTTTATCCTCTCTCTTATCCTTTTTCTCTTCTCTCATCCTCTTTCCTATCTTTCTTTCATCCTCCATCTCTCGTTCTTTCTCTGCTCTTTTATCCTCTCTCTCCTTTCATGCTCACTGCTTTCTCTGCTTTTCTCCATCTCTTTTTTTCTCTTTAATCTACCACTCATTTCTCTATCAACTCTCATCCTCTCTCCCCTTTCATGATCTTTCTCTCCTTATTCACATTTTTCCTCTCCTCTCTTTCATCCTAATCCTTTTTCCTCTCTCCTCTCTCTTCTGTCTAATCTTCTTTCCCCTTATTTTCTCTCCTTTTTATCCTCCCTCCTCTCTCTTATCCTTTACCCTCTCTTTTAATCTCTCCCTCCTCCCTCTCATTCTCTCTATAGCCTCTTTTTTATTCTCTATCTCTCCTCTTTCATCATTACTCCCCTTCTCCTCATTCTCTCTCAACTCTCTTTCATCTCTCTTCCTTTAGCCCCTCTCTCCCTCTCTCTTTTGCCCTCATCCTCTTCCCACTCTCTGTTTCTCTCACTCATCCTCTCTCCTCTTTCATCTTCTTTCTCTCCATCTTCCCATTAATTCTCTCTCCTTTTTTCCTCTCTCTTCTCTCTCCTGTTTCTCCTCTCTTTCTTCCTCATCCCATTTCCTCTCTCACCTGTTTTTATGTAAATAGAGCTTAAAGAGTTCCAGCACTGCATCTTCAGCTGTTGGAAGGAGTCTAAAATGAGCGAGGAAGCAGGAGCGCTCCGAAGTGAAAGTACAGGAACTTTTTAATAATTGTGTAATAAGCACATATCCAGAATCCTCCCAGATCTCCAGTTGCAGTTACATTCTGAGGCTGAAAGCCCATCCAGAGATGGCAGTGCCCATACTGCGGTGCACAGTGTATCCGATCTCTTCCTTCTAATCCTACACCTGTATGAATAGGAGTGGGTCAGGACAAAGGGTAAACCAATGACTGATATAGACAGTATATTAGAATGTTATATATGTTTTCCTTATGCAATGGATAATTTATACTCTCACAAAATCATATATTCATCTCATGTCTGTCTGTCTGTGTATTTCTCTGTATGTCTGTCTCTGTCTGTCTGTCTACAGCATCTTTTTAGTTTTTATGTGTAGATTTAAATCAATTTAGCACCCCAATTAAAAACGATCACCCTTCCCATAGATAATTGCCCAGAACTTTCCATGGACCATATGCTCGGTAGCTGCCGGCAGCTGCTGTATTATACCTCACCAACTGCTAAAGTTCTCTGCAACTTTGTTGCCTTTTTGTTTGTGCAGTGGAAATTCAATGCAATCAACAAAAGTTCCATGAAAGTGGATACAAGACTCGGGATTCATCTGAAGATCCTGGACATCAATGATAATGCCCCGGAGTTCAAAAACAAGACTTATTACGTATCGGTTAATGAAAGCGCTGTGCAAGGTACGGTATGGCGAGACAAGTCTCTGCACCATCTGCTTGCTGCTGTCGGGTCAGCTTGTTTGCTCCATTCTGCTTGTTACTAATTGC